>NC_139946.1:21074815-21354815 GCF_963454915.1 Gymnoscopelus microlampas
GCTGAATGCATTTGGGCAACACAAATAGCTGCTTTATTGAGCAAGTAAATGCAGCAATAGCTGACATTTTGTCAACTCTAGCCCGGAAGTAGAGGTGTTTCCTGTAGTCCTCTCTTCTCCTCCATGTCTCCTTTACTTCATTATTGTTCCATCATTCATTTATTCATCCTCTCCTGTCCACTTCCCTCCTTTCATTCATCCATCCACCCATTCATTGTTCTATCAACCGATCAGTATCATGTTGTGCGTAGTACCTACAGTACCTCCTACTTACTGTAAGAGCTTATTTTCTTTACCCAGGTATTAAACTATATAGAATTACAGTATATGCAAGTACATCCAACCAAGTCTAAACGGAATCCAGTTTAGAAAACAAGTAGAGACATACTGTGAAGCCTCCAGCAAGAATCAACACACACTTTTAAAATGTGAGAACT
The DNA here is from genome assembly GCF_963454915.1 of Gymnoscopelus microlampas. NCBI lineage: Eukaryota > Metazoa > Chordata > Actinopteri > Myctophiformes > Myctophidae > Gymnoscopelus > Gymnoscopelus microlampas. The sequence continues at coordinate 21,075,253 of NC_139946.1, forward strand.
TTAACTTTTGATACTTTAAGTACATCTTCATGCCAATACTTTGGCACTTTTACTCAAGTCAAATTCTGAATACAGAACTATTACTTTAACAGAGTATTTACGTTGTGGTACTGATACTTTTACTTAAGAGTATCGAGTACTTCTTCCACCACTGCTTCCAACCTTCTACCCATTATCCTCCTCCTGTTGGAGGTGAAGTGAACTCACCTAACGGGGTTATGTGTCTCCTGTTAGAGGTGAAGTGAACTCACCTAACGGGGTTATGTGTCTCCTGTTAGAGGTGAAGTGAACTCACCTAACGGGGTTATGTGTCTCCTGTTAGAGGTGAAGTGAACTCACCTAATGGGGTTATGTGTCTCCAGGAAATGGTGGGCTCAGGTTTCCCACTGGCCGTGCAGATGAGCGACACGTTGCTCCCCTCGTTTACCGTGATGTCAGAAGAAATGTCGTATATTTTTGGGGGAACTGCAATGGAAAGAGGGAAGAAATAAACAAAAAGATTAGCAGTTTGAACCTGAATACTATCCCCCCACACCCTAAGCCCGGCTTAATGCACAGGCTTAAAGGGCTGCAGCCCGGGGCACAAAACAAAAGACCGGACTATTGCAAGTAACAGCACCAAAACTGTCCGGGTGCTGCTGAAGTAACGCTAAATCGGTGCCGAAATGCGTCTGCAGCAACCCTCACCCTGCAGATGAAGCGAAAATATTCTGGATGCTAGGCGAAGCACACTGTTGTGCAACAAAGTATAACTTAGGCTTAAGAGGCAGGCGGTGAGGCAGCTGAGCTGTGGTACGCTGTATGTTCTGTGGCTTCATAAATCCTAGCTTTAGGCTGAATCTTCATTTGGCTGTATTAAGGACTTTATACAGTACATCCAAACAAGTCCAGACATAAGTTCAAGAGATCGGAATCATCAACAGTCCCTGCTGGACATGATTTCATAAATGGCAAGTTTCTGAGCACGAAAATCCTCCTAGCGCTCAATAAAGACTATAAGTTTAGACTATTACAAACACACACACACACACACACACACACACACACACACACACACACACACACACACACACACACACACACACACACACACACACACACACACACACACACACACACACACACACACACACACACACACGAGCTGTAAATACACACTCACAAAGAAATTCAGACAGAAAATAAGTGCCAAGCATGCACACACGCGCACAAAGACATTGAATAACAAGTGACAAACAACGTGCATGTACAGTATACACACACACACACACACACACACACACACACACACACACACACACACACACACACACACACACACACACACACACACACTCAATAGAACCATTTTAATCTGACAGATTTGTATCTTTCACAGAGCCTCTGCAGTGACTCATGCTATTTAATGGGCTCTCGATTGTCTGGGGGTTTCAACTGAACTATTCCAAACTAAACCCTTGATCCCTCCTCTCAACGCCTCCTGAAAAACTGTCAAAAGAGAAGTTGAATCAACAATTCTCCCCAGTTCCTCTTTAGGCTTGTCACCCTGCATGGAGTCAGATGAACTCTGTTGTGATTTGAACTCTCTCCAATTTGTGTGAGTCCTCCTCTCTCCCTTCCTCGCTCCTCACTTCCAAAATAACCAACAATCAGTGGTGGACAGTGGACACTGATAGTATAGCTCTACTTACTGGAGTACTTGCCTTTAAAAATATTGGCATTCAAAGTACAAATGACAAAGTACATTTTCTTTTTAATATCATTGTATTGCATTATAGAATGTGTACACCCCCACCCCTCAAAAATGTAAAAAAAAAAGATCAATAACAGTGAAAATAGCAGATCTACAAGCTCACAATGAACGCTTTGTGACCTTGTAGATTGGATTTTAGTGGAGACAAAAAAAATGCAAATACAGTGCAAGTACACCACTCAAGTACTTTGTTACTGTCCAGTCCACCACTGCCAACAATAGAAGATAATGCTGCTCGGAGCTCGATGGTGCCGTCACCTTTTTCCTCTGATTCAAACACAATTCGTTGTCTGTGTGAATGAGAAAGACCCGCCGATCATCTATGCTGAAAATAACACATTCCTGAGGCTATTAAAACTTGTCGAGGTCTGCATTATATGAGAGGTAATACAAGAGAAAACACTGAAAATGAATTATCTATCCATCTATCTGGCATAGCGTCTGCACAACCGCGGATGCACGTATCAACACCGACGTATTAATGATCACAGGCAAATAGCCTTCAGCCAACTGTAGGATGATGCATCATTAGTTGAGCCAAGTGTGAAATTATTGTAATGAATCTGTCTGTATGTCACTCTGACCACACATTTGGTCAGGTGCTGAAGCTGCTCAACTACGCACACTAGTAGTTTGCCTTGTTTAATTATTATATCTGCCAGGATGATGTTTTTTGCCCCTGTCTGTCTGTCTGTCTGTGTGTGTGTGTGTGTGTGTGTGTGTGTGTGTGTGTGTGTGTGTGTGTGTGTGTGTGTGTGTGTGTGTGTGTGTGTGCGTGTGTGTGTGTGTGTGTGTGTGTGTGTGTGTGTGTGTGTGTGTGTGTGTGTGTGTGTGTGCGGAACTAATGTTGCAAACCACTGGACCTAATAGTGTCAAACCTTTTGTGCACACTGCTAGTAGGCCATGGAAGACGCTCACCCAAACCTTTTCAGATCAGATTTTTGGTTTTGCATTGGTTGTACATTTCCTTCAAAACACACTTGTTGCAACTACTCCTATGTTTGTCTGAAACTCTCACAAATAGCTACACATGATTTCTGTTTATGTGATAATCATATATCATACAGATTTTTGATAGGCCTATTCCACAACGATTGGCCACAAATGTGACAAATGTCACTGTTTGTTGCAGAAAGATGATTTTCTTTTACCAAATTAGGTACGCAATATCTCGAAAGTCATGCGACAATGAGCGTCAAACAGCATGTTGAAATCATTTGCCTGTAATTGGTTTCCAAAATGAGTGAGGAGGCGTGTAACAGTTGACCATGGCTCCAAAAAGGTCCACAAATGCAATTTTTTGGGGCATTTTATTTACTTCCAAAACACAAATAGTTCCCGTGCAAGATTTGTGCAGTGCAGGTCCTGGGCAAAACGAATACTTCAAGAATAAATTATACGATTGGCCAAAAATAAAGTTCCAAAAATAGGAAATAAGAAATGACACTTGACAGTTAAACTAAAAAAAAAGAAATAAACCAAGAACTCAACAACTTTAATAGGAAATGCTCCCAAGGCCCTAGCAGCTCTCCCCTGCAAGGTGTTGTCTACTTGTTAGCCCAAGGCATGCCAAAGCTGAACTCAACACCTCCAGTCTCCATTAGCAGGTGGAGGCTGGATGGGTACCAAATTGGCAGGAAGATGTACTTATCTTACACAATTACACTGTTTTACAAAACAAATTCCAAATACATATTTCAGGTGCCAAATCACTCACAAGATTATTAAAATTAAATGTATCCTAACCCATTAAAAACACCCCTCCTCCTCCACAGTACTTGGCACCTTCCCAATCAACAGGATTGCCAGCACTGCAGAGGAGAGATAGGTGACCGACAATAAATTCAACTTCCTCACACGGTGTCAATAATGAAGGCATGCAACACAAACTACTAAACACACACTTCACAGCCGGCTTGGGGAGATTGCTCATGCAAAGTTACTCATTACTGTTTATAGCAAGGGTTCCCAAACTTTTCAGGCCAAACTTTTACCCCCAAAATAATCATATTTGAACTGGGGACCCCCCACCCTGACAAGCATTTGGAATTGTAAGAGTTGAAGCATTACATTTAGTTTGACTCGGTTCCACAGATAAATATTGTGAAAATGGCCGAACTACAAGCTCACAACGCCTCGCATTGCGAGGCGTTGTGAGTTTGTAGATCGGCCATTGATCTATAGGGCACAGGCTGCCCCGTGGCAAGGCAAGGAAAAATTCCATATATGCAACGTGCAACCAACCCCAAATATGAATCGCATGTTGAGGGACCTTGACATGCAACATGCGAAGGTCCCACAAGCAGAAACACTTCTGCCCATAGAGGGTGCCACAAATGTGATACATTATACGATACTGTATTAGATATAAATGCTATTTTCCACCCGCAGATTCCTTGAGTCCTGACAGCTGCAACCCATGACTTACACCACCATGGGTAGGGCCACCCGGCCTAGCGGTAGCTAAATCCGTTTATCACTGGTATTATTTAGCTTGTGGTAAATCTCAGTGGTTCTGGAATATCAGGTACCATCTGTGTTGGGGCTCAAGTAAACAAACACACACAATGCAATGATATAAGAGTCTGAGAAAACACCACGGCTGATTCGTTTTCTTTTTTTTCTTTTTTCTGTTCTTGTTCCGTTTCCTGCGACTTCAGTGGGGGTCATTTTTGATCAACAGATCGGGATCTAAATGAGATAAAAGTGGGGGACCTTTTGGCGTGAGAGGTCCGGAGGCGGTGTTGAATCTAGGTTATTGCCTGTCGTACTCCTGTGTTTACTTGCTGTAGGACCCCACTGTTGACACATCTCCTTAGTGTCTGATAGTGCAAAATTGAAAACGCTGGTGTTTGATCCTATCTGCTCTTGGCCGGGAGCAGAGAGGGTTTTTATTTCAGAGGTTTGAGAGGTTTGTCTTGAGGAGCCGCCCCTCTCACCGCCGGTCCCCGAGCCGATATCTAGCTTTCAGTTCAGATGCTTTAGTGTAGAAAGCACCCAACAGAGGAGTACACACACAGTACAAGTCAAGGATCTAAACAGAACAAAGTTTAGAGATAATTGTTCAACCATTAAAATGTGAAAACTTCGACAGCTGTGGGACGGGGCTGTCCGTCTGGGGACAAGTGAGTTGTTAATTTATTCCTGAGACTGTGAGCTATGATCCTACAATTTTTTCCTGACCTCACAAACCAATTAAGCGGGACTCTATGCTAGTATCATGAAGGTGTGTCTGTGTGGTGTGATCTCAACTGTGACCACTTAAGATATGAAACGAGTCCGTGCCCAGCTGTCATACGACGGCCAAAAAGTGCATGCTAACTAACACGTTTATATGGAAAGGGACGTCTGGTTGCTAGGCTACAGCGATGATATTTTGCAAGCTAAGTTGCGGAGAGGGACCACAGGGGACACTGCTGGTATCGGGTCTGATGATGTTAGAGAGTCATGGGGACCACTTGGAACAGCAGTTGACATCCATTTGGATTTCCATATTCATTCATATCAAGCTACCAAAACAAAAAACATTAAGATTGTGTGGTTTATTTTTAATGCACTTTAAGGCCTGGCCCTAATTAAATGTTTTGCTATATTAACCCTTAACCCACAGCCTGAGGTTCAGCTGGCTGTTCTTCAGTTGAGGTTGAAGACTTTTACGGGTGACGGTGTATTTGCTGTCAGGCATCCTCAACACTGGGCCAACCTGCTTGAGGAGCCCTGACTGATAAATCATTGTCTTCTTTTAAATAACTTCTTAACCACTTAAACCCTATATACTTCCTAGATCGGGGTCCTGTGTATCGTCAAGGACCCGAGGGAGTGCGGTCGCAAGCGGGGAGTCGGTCGGATCAGTGGTTGTCCAGAACCAAAAAAAAAACCTGTCTTTGTTTGTGTCTGACTGTCTTTATCCCTTTTATGCCTGTATATGGCGATCCCTGATGTCATCAATATGATGTCATAGTCCACTCCTGATCATAGACTGGCCTCCAAGTATTTGATAATGGGTACTGCAACAACGGATACAGTGGGTATTGCATAACCAAGGGGCGTGAGTTCCCAATCTGAAGCAGTGGTCAGTACTGTACTGTACAGTACCTATGGGGATGTTTTAGATTCCTATGTGTGAGGAAGAAGCAGAGAGACATATAATTAGCTCATTATGCTACTAAACCACAACTTCTATTGAGTCATTTCCACTCTACCAGGGTATTTTCCTTTTTTTCTTTTTAATTAAGGGCCAAGATGTGATTACCCAACTCAGCCAATTTGGGTTGCATCCACATTTTTAATATCCCCAAATTGATCATCCGACATAATGTATTCAAGTGGAAGTTCTTGGTGGCAAACTATCTTTTAGAATTTGTCAGAGAGAGAGGAAAGATGCAGTTTGACGATCCTTCACCAGACAGTGTAAGTGTTATTAGGGCGTGTGTGTGTTTATGCCACTGTGTGTGTGTGTGTGTGTGTGTGTGTGTGTGTGTGTGTGTGTGTGTGTGTGTGTGCGTGTGTGCGTGTGTGCGTGCGTGCGTGCGTGCGTGCGTGCGTGCGTGAGTGTGTGCGTGCGTGTGTGCGTTGGTTTGTCTAGTGCTGAGGCCTCTGAGGCTTAGCTTTCCTCTCGGCCATATGAAACAGCTTACACACTATAAACAGTGTTAAGAGGTCAACACAGTACAAGGTGCACACTTTTTGCCTTCTGCTGAGGAAAAGTGACAGGAAAAAAGCAATGTAATCTCTTACCCTGAGGTACAGTAGCTCTATCACCATCTGCTGCCACTACTCAGAAGTGCTTAACGGACGCCTTCCTTGCACATGCTCTCACCCTTGAACAGCTACATTAAGCTACATTAAACTGCTATTCTCCTACGTTCTCATCTCCATATGCCGTACAATATGTGTCTCCCTTGCTAGGCCTCCCTTCAAAAACAACAGGGATGTTTTTTGACGATGGATCGCCACCACGACTGTTCCCTCGCAAGCGACCCCGGCTCGTTGTTTTTTCTTCATGTACTAATTCATTAGTGGCTCAGTGATTGTCATGTTTGCCCGTTCCTCTGCAATTTCAGCTTCTATAGCCTAGCGGGAGGCCGCTGTGGGAGAAGAGGTGAGGGGGGCTGCCACAGCTGATCCCGCCATCGTCTTCTCCCTCTCGGCGGACGCCCCGTGTGAATAAATACGCTTCTAATGACGCCACCTCGAATTACGGAAATGCTTACAGCTGCACTATTAAAATGCAGAGCTGGGGGTGGGGGGGGGGGGTTCTCGCTCCTGCAAAGCGGAGTCTACGCAGCGCTGGCCGCTTCTATGAATTCTGACAGGCTTCTCCAGGGCTGACTGCTGCCACCAATTGCAGGACCCCATTACCGGCTACACCTACTGCCAGCCAGCATTCCAATTACGGCGCAGAGGGGAGAAGCAAAGGCCTCCCTGTTATAACGCACAGCCCCGTGCACTGGGGGGAAAGAAAGGGTGAGGGTGGGGGTAATAAAAATTTAGAGATAAAGAGAGTGGGAGGGAGAAGAATAAAGAGAGACAAAGACATCCACTCTGTAATTCATATATCGTCGCTGTCGGGTGGAAACCTCGTAAACGGTTACTTTTCAGGAAATGTAAAAAGGAACCTGTGACCAATATATACAATATAGCTATTATTTATTCACAAGCTCTTGTTCATAGTTTTCATTGGTTCAATATTTATATAACACGTACAGGCCCACTTAACCACTTTCACTTTCAAAATGTTTCTGAAATAGCTAAAATAGACGATCTACAAGCTCACTTGCTTGTAGATCGGCTATTTTTGGCTACATAATTAGTTGAAATATGGAGATACAGGGTTGTAACCCTATGCTGTATACATAGGTGGTATGGTCCTTTAAAGGGATAGTTCACCCCCAATATGGCTTTTTTTCTTTCGATTAGTCACCCCATGGAGACTTGAATTCATGGATATTTTTTATGTTTTTGTCGCATTCCTATAAGCCAATAATTTGATGACCGGCAGCGGTACCGGTGGGAGATACAAAGAGACAAATTATTGGCTTAGGAATGCGAAAAACAAAAAAATAGCCCTGAATTCAAGTCTCCATGGGGTGACTAATCGATAGAAAAAAAGTATTTTTTGGGGTGAACTATCCTTTTAAGTTGTTGGCCGGCTGAGCGCGCCGGCAACGAGTTATGGGATTGTTCTCTTGTTCACTTTCTGTTCTGGAGGGAAAGCGGTGGCGATAAAACGGTGGAAGTGACATGTGTTGTTATACGGGTGATACAGAAGTTAGAACCCTAGGCTGTTCACATGGATTTATTGGATCTATTTTCGTTATTAGACTACCAACTCTTCAGCACTGTCTCCTTCTTTCTTTAACCCACTCAATCCGGGAATGCATCTCTGTCATTTTAGATTTGTTTGGCTGTTAAAAAATACAATATACAATAATAAAAAATAGTTATACAAGCTCTTGAGCTTGTAGATCTGCTATTTTTTGAAAGTTTTGTGCCAATATATTCATTTTTAAAGTGAACATTTGTAACTCAAATCTTTGCTTCTGGAGGTCCCTGGAATAAAATATTTTACAAATGTTTGTTTAAAAAATATATATATTAAAATTTTCACAATGTCTCAAAAATAGCAGACATACAAGCTCATAGCGTGGCACTCGGTGCCGCGCTATGAGCTTGTATATCTGCTATTTTTTAATAGCCAAAGAAATCTAAAATGACAAAGACGCGTTCCCGGCTTGAATGGGTTGATAACAGAAGAAAGGATAAGGATTATTCCGTAAAGGAAGGGGAAGGTGGTTGTAAGGTTTCTGCCCGGCCGACAGCGATGATATATTCAGATTCTACGTTCGTTAACACCCTCCAGCCTTTCCCACCCTCCTCAATGGCAGGGCACACAGCCAGGATGACCAAACGCTGCAACACAGAAGGCCGTTGTTATGAATCCAGATGCTTAGCTGGTATAAGGAAGGACGCATAGTCCTTTTAATCATCAATGTGCGGTACATTCAAAATTGGTTTGGGGCAGATTTCAAAGTTTTATTATGCGGCTTTACTTTACCACAAGGAGAAATCACTACCTTGTCCCTGAATGACTGCGTAATCCTAAAATTACCCCCCCCCCCACCACCCGCCGCGCCTTCCGGTATTATAGGGTTATTAGAGATGACATTGATAAAGGGGAAATTTGTCAAATTCACCTGTAAGCCGGACTTAATATACACCTCAGTAATGAGACACTTTGAGCATACTGTAGCTAGCTATTCCTAAAAGGCGTTTCTTATTCCCCGTCCTCGCTGCAGGCTGTAATAGGAAAACTGACTTCCAATCCGTTAATTAGGCGTCAGACACGGAAACTAAACATAAACACTGACAGATTATATTACTCAGAGGGATTACCTCCATTTGCGATGTGACAAAGCAAGCGAAGATAATATGAAGTGCTTAACTTTGTGAAAAGTTCATCCGAGTAGAAAGAGTGTCATAATTGAAAAGTTTTTTGTTTTTTTGGTCCTTACTGCTTTGCTTGGAAACAAAAACAAGACAAAATGGTGAAAAAAGGTAGTCCAATTATGCCTTTTTGGCTTTGTCTTACATATACAGGTAGGCATGTCATGAGCCTGTGTGAAACCATTAGCAAACTGTTATGATACAGTACGGGAAAGAATGAACAATGGAGCAAATTGAAACATAAGATGCCTGCTGTACAATGATAAAAGTGTGTGTGTGTGTGTGTGTGTGTGTGTGTGTGTGTGTGTGTGTGTGTGTGTGTGTGTGTGTGTGTGTGTGTGTGTGTGTGTGTGTGTGCGTGCGTGCGTGCGTGCGTGCGTGCGTGCGTGCGTGCGTGCGTGCGTGCGTGCGTGCGTGCGTGCGTGTGTGTACGTGTGTATGGCATGTTTTACTATCTTTGTGGGCACCTTAGTAAAAACCACAGAAGATGGTCCGTAGTTCACAGGGATATTGATCTAATCCCCATGAGGGAAAGGGATCATTTTATGGTTAGGCTGGTGAAAAGCTTCTGGGCAGGGTTTGGGTTAGCATTAGTTGGAGTTTGGAGGTTAGGCTTAGGGTTAGGTTGGGCCAGCAGGTTAAGTGAAATGGCATTTCTTCATGAAAAGTTGTTTTTCATCAAAGACAGTAAGACGAAATAAAAGGGTGTGTGTGTGTGTGTGTGTGTGTGTGTGTGTGTGTGTGTGTGTGTGTGTGTGTGTGTGTGCGTGCGTGCGTGCGTGCGTGCGTGCGTGCGTGCGTGCGTGCGTGCGTGCGTGCGTGCGTGCGTGCGTGCGTGCGTGCGTGCGTGCGTGCGTTCACGCTTGTGGGTGCTCTTGAACGTGTGCGCGTGTGAAGGCATGCACACATAGTACATGTATACCAACCGACCGTCAGTGACCTCTGGCCAATAATCTTTGAAAGTTACTGTACTGTGTAGATCCCAATAGCACCCGCCACGTTCTCATGGTGTTATGAAACATATCAATTTTTTCAACCGACAAACACGAAACCACACCCTAATAATAAAAGGCAATAAAAGTCCTCAGAAAGGGGGATGTTTTCTTTCTTTCTCTTTCCATTTATAGGAGCCCAGCAGCAGTGGCAGCGGAGCAGGAATGATGAGTGCCCGGCGTTGGCAGGGCCTAAACACATAAAGCCTCATCAAGCACTTATTGCCTGTCCGTCTTGGGCATCCCTTTGTTTTAAGAATTCCTCGTGCCTGAAATGTTTGATAGCTTAATAACAGGGATTCTGGTGCACATGATTCAACGCGGCAGACAGAAAAATGTCTGTGTGTGTGGACACAAATACATTCCATACTGTAGGTCAGGTACATTAGGTAGGCTAATGCACATTATTCCATAATGGTACACATTAGGTGAGATTAATCTAGAGATTTACCCTATTAATGTACTTGAGCATTTGCCAGAGGGTACATTTGAACAGGGGACCAAGAGAGTATCCACTTATAGTATGTATGTCAACGCTGAGCAGTACTGTACTACATTTTAGGGTTATGCAGGCTATGGGAATTTGTCTGATCCAAACCTAAATGGATTTTCCTGCCACTGTGTGATGTGTATCGTGTCCTTTTGCACAGGATCCATCTGTAGTGCCTTGCATCTTTGTTTGTTTAGGTGTGACCTACTTGTTATTTTTACTGCTGTATCTCGGTAAGCCGCTACTCCTCTAGAGAGTCGCCGAGCTTGCACCTGGCACACCGCGCAACGTTGAATCTGTGGCCATGGTTTCCGGCTATGAAGCCCAGAAGTTGTGTTCCTCTCTCGGTTCATCTTCTATGGCCCACTTTTATGCTTTGAGCGACATTGTTAATGCATTTCCCACAATGCTGAGTGGCACAGAAATAACCCTAATATTGGATGTAACAATAACGTAGCAGGAAATCCCATAATCGTACTGTACATTTAAAAAAAGAAGAAAGGAAATTCTGCCTGGCTTGCATTTATTTACCTCATTAAAATGCTTTTGGGTGTCTCTGTGGTCTGGGCTTCTGGGATACTTGGTTACAGTTAAAATATTAGTTATTAAAATGTTTATCTCTGGAACCCCAATGTAAAAATCCTATGTGAGTGTACAAAATGCAACCTTATGGGACCAATTGGTTCCAAACTATCAATCATTTAGCTGAGAATCCTGGAACCCCCTCAAGGCCCCTTATGGGTCCCCAGACCCCACATTGAGTACCACTAGTCCACGCCCGGGAGATTTAACCTGGGAAGAGAATGAAAAAGTCTACCAAGGAACAGTGCCTTTTAAAAAGGTTGGTCCCCAGAATTCTGGAACAGCCCAGACTAGCACTAGACTAGCACTGAAGTTCAGCCTGCAATTAGCCACCGGTTGATGTTAATATTCCTGTTGTGACCTAATGGTGCAAAAATAACACGCTTCCACAAATGTCACAGCTGATACATACAGTATGATGAGTAATTACCAATGAGGTTAACGACGCATAAACCGTGATTATGCAGAACTTGTTGCCAATTTCATGCACTTCTGAGGAATTCACAAATTAGGGAAATCAATTGATGAAAATGAACTCTCGGAAATACCTTGTGAGAGGCAATTAATCTCGAATGAAGAGTGCTGCACTGGGCATGTAATTCAAAGATAAGCTATCACCCACTTATTGAAATAGCATCTAATTTATTCATGTTAATCAGTGTCTTTCAGCTCCAGCATCTTGCTTATGATAAACAAAATTCATCTAGGAGGGCCACTTGTCACTTTCATCCTCGAAGACGGCGATCACAGCGCCGTTTCAATTAGCCATGCATGGGAGCGGGGGCTTTAATAGGCGGAGCCAAGCACAAAAGGATTATTTAAAACGCGTGAAGATGCAAAGGGCAACAGCGAGACTTTCAAAAGGTCGCGCTGGTTTCCCCACTTCGAAATACCAGAGCATGAACAAACGCCATTACTGTCACCCAAGCTATGCTACGTTGTACGCGGTGTCGCATGCCAAAAAGGAGCAGATATATAAGCTCACAACGTGCCGCATAGGCTACGCGTTTGTGAGCTTGTGCAGCTTGTAGATCTGCTATTTATGCCGCACGACGGTGGTGTCATGTATAAATCATGCTTATATGAGACTGAGTCTTTGCGTGTGCTTATTGCTGGGGGTGGGCGGCTGTATGACTGTATTGTAAGGTTACGACTGCCTGTGACGTGTGAGTCTAGCATGTGTCTATGCCTGTCCAAGTGTGCGTTGTAGAAGCAGATGATCTGATGTGGGGACACAAAGCTCTGTTTCCATCTGTCACCAAGCCTTGACGTAGTGCTAAAGGTCAGAGTTCAAACTACAGATGCCCGGTGGTGATTAATGGGGAGAGAGTGGCTTGGACAGGCACCATGACACAAAGTACTGCCGTTTCAGTTGGAGGAGGGATGCTTGACTCCACGGGTGTCTGGATGTGATCTTTTTGGGCTCTCGGTTCATTGGTTTGTCAGACTCGGAGCCGTACCGTAGCATGAAGTCCATGACAGATTGCAGGCATTTGCTGCTAAAGTTAGATGGGTTTTATCATTTCACTCTTATCTATCACATATTCAAGGTCATGGATAAAGATCTGAAAACGTTATCGCCTGCTTATGAGTCAGAGAATCATCCTTGACTCAACCGTTCACAAGAAAAACATTCAGTATGTGTATCACTGTCATTTGAGCCAAAGTGATAACCCCAGACGGCATCAGTGAGGAGTTTGACATCCTGGCTTGGGTTTTGCAAAGGGAGACCCTTGCCACCTTCTTCTAGTCCTGGACTATGCACTTAGAAAGGCCATCAGTGGACAGGAGCAAGAACTCAGCTTCACTATTACACCTACAGTATGAGGTCTAGACAACTCCCTGTTGTAGTCTTAACAGACCCAGACTATGCCTGCAATCCGACCAATTTGAGCAGGCACAGGTGATCCTGACCAGACTGGAGACAGAGTGTGCCAAAGTTGGTCTTCTTCCAAGAAAAACGAGTTTATCACCACATGTATAACAACCTCCCACACCATCCACCCCTAATCATTAGAAATGTGCAGAATATAATACAACTAAAACTATGTATTGGAGCCTGTTATCTGTTTCTGATCGGGTCAAGTTGTAACAAGGAATAAATGGCAAATGTAGATTACCTGCACACAAATATACTTGAGTAAAGAGTAGAAGTATAGTTTTCTGTATAAATACGTGAAAAGTACTTCCTAAAAACTAAAAAACTAAACTTAAAACTAAGCGTAATGCATTACTGCACACCCCTGGGGACACTCACATACTTCAAATAGTGATGTGCAGCCTTGTATTCAGCAAATGAAGCCTTCAGTCATTTGCTACAAGCCTGAACTTCCAGGAAGTGCTGTAGTTGTTGGTCATGCATCATTTGAAGACAAAGAGAGTTAGGAGCGAGGATCCAAACACAGCCGTCCATTGTTTGTCAAACACTCATCCCTCTCTCTCTCTTGCTCTCGCTCTCCGTTTCTCTCTCTTTACATGTCTCTCTTATTGGTGAGTCACCCAAGTCCATGACGAATAGCACTGGATACCAAACAAAGGAAGGTTTTATTGTAGGATAGGATGGCTAATTATTCCCAGGCCATTTGCGTGCATGTTTCTGTAAATGTGTCCATTTGTCTGTATGTGTGCTTCTGTGTGCGCTACAATATGTGTGTGCACAAGTGTTTGTTCGGGTGGAAGGTTTATGCTTACTGGTTATTTGTGTGTTTGCATGTAAAGTGTGTGTGTGTGTGTGTGTGTGTCATGTGTTGGTGTATGGTGTGTATCCGTGTCCTTGTGTGTCCCTGTGTCTGTCTGTGTGCGTGCGTGCGTGCGTGCGTGCGTGCGTTTGAGGGAGAGAGAGAGAGAGAGAGAGTGTCAGTCTCAGCTAAACCCGCTGGCTCAGTTGTTCTCTGATGATGCCCAGTATTGACTGCTTTGCTGCCGGATCCGACCCCCTGGGGGCAAGAAAAGAGACTGGCTCCAAACATTGCGTCGGTATTACAGGACAATTCATACCCAGGGAGTACTCTAGAAAGGCCAAGTCATGAATATTCAATAAATCACCAGTTATTAATAAATATATATATATATACACCCTGAGCATGTACTGTTGGGGAGTATAGATGTCTGCTCCCATACCTCTCTATTTATCGTGCTACTCGATGGTGCCGACTGTCCAAAAAATACTGAGTTCACAGGGTGCAAACTGCTGGGTGACTACTAGCTTACATAACAGTCCATTAAAAAAGCGCCACTCCTCTCTGATGTATATCGTCTTGGCGTCTTTGATAGCACATCCTATACACCATGCTGCTATAAATCCATACAAAGGCCTGACTGATGGCTTGCGTCGACAACGCAGGAGGTTCCTGTGAAACTGAAACCCTCCAGCATGCAGCTCCAAGCCAAGGAAGCTGATTGAGGAAGGATATCTCTCACTGTCTGCTTAATTGCACTTGTGGAACCTGATCCATTTTAGAGATGAAACATTGTGGTGGCGCCCCGCTGTCGAATGGTCAGCCAGCGTTCAGCAGGATGTGCGAAAGATCACTGTAGGGGCCGGCGAGGGCTGCCTGTGAAATGTTTCTGTCCAATTAACCTCTTGAGACCTGAGGCCGATTCTAAAAATGTCTTCTAAATCTTAACAGTTTTCCTCATGTCAAGGACCCCCAAAATTATATGTAAGTATTTGGCTGCGGACACCCATCTCAAAATATTTTGTTCCAGGGATCCCCAGAAGCAAAGATTTGAGTTCAAAATGTTAGCTTTAAAAGAATATATATTCGAAGATTTGCACATATTTTCAAGATTTTTCACAAATAGCAGATCTACAAGCTCGTAGCACGGCACGAAGTGACACGCTGTGAGCTTGCAGATCTGCAATTTTTCAATAGCCAAAGTATAAAATAATGCTTTTTAGCTCAAAATCTAAAATGACACAGATGCTTTCCCGGTTTTAATGGGTTAAAGGCACTGTGTCTCTGAGATGGCCGCTGCCTGGTGTTTTTCTTTTGTTTCTTTTCGATTCTTTCCTTCTTCTGCCAATCTGTTCCACAGTTAAAGCTGTTGTCGATTGCTGAAGGTTGGGCTCTATCACAAACACTGCACAGAGGAATCGTGCACGGAGTCACAGTGAGAAGTGAGAGAGAGAGAGAGTTTAAGCTCTCTGCTGGGATTTACACCTCTGAGGACAAAAAATGTTTAAAGGGGAACGGCACTTAATATCAGCTTGGAGATATCTTGTTGTTGTACGCTCTGACAGCTTTCGCTGTTGTATTGAATATTTACTACCTGTGTCTGATAGTAACAGACAAGAGAGATGAGCTTGTTTTGCCCCCTAATCTGTGATGCTACACTCAAGCACAAACTGCAAATAGAATAACCAAGAGGGCAACAAAAAGAGTAAGTGCCTGTGGCAGCATGCAGCAGGACACTAAATAAAAGTGCATTTTCTGGTTTAGAGATGAAATCATTACTAGAATCACCACATTTCAGTGTTCAAGTGTAAACTTGTTGTGCATGGGTCCAAAAACAATAAATAGAGTCTAATAATAGGTGTGGGCTCCCTGTCCAACTATTATCTATCAATATTTATACTGTAGTTACACTGTGCAGTTTGCGATTGAGGCTGCACAACTAGGAATGCTAGTTCAGTGGCCAAGCACTACTATACATGGACAATCTGGATGGCATAGTCCCTGCATTGACCAACTGGCTGCTTGTGGACATGTCGACTAGTGTGGTGATGGATCTACGATCTACTTCGGCCAAAGAGAAATTGCAATCTTTATAAATGCTTCACCGATAAGTATAAACCAGCTTCAATAGAACTATTTTAGTGTACTGTAAGTAAGAGATTCAGTGAAAAACTAAAGGTTTTTAGATGCCTATAAGCAAGAACAATACAACTTTAACACAATGTCCTCATTGTGTTAAACAATGTACATACAACAAGGCTATAGCTCGGTTGTACAGAATGATGCAATTACACGTAGTTGCGTGAGCTGTGATTAAACTGGTCTACATTTGAGGTGACATCATTTGTTGACTGGGGTTCATGCGATTTACTCGCACTTATAAATCGCTCTGGATTAGAGAGTCTGCTAAATGCTTAAATTGAAACTGAAATTGAAAACCTCAATTGTAGATGACTTGGCATTGGACCATGCAGTAAAAGATCAGTCTTGCATTTCCAGGCTGTACATCAGTAGGAAATCACCCACTGTAGACGTGTTTCTCTGGTTTCTACCACTGGGACATGGTTACTTGTATGTTTACAAATCCAATACAACTGCAATGTTCAATGCCATAAGAAGTACATCTCTAAAATGGATTGTTACTGTTGTGTTGTTAGGTTACAACCTACAGCATGTCAATCATATGACAATAATCCCCCTGGGTTTGACCAACCTTTTCCTCCTAGACCAAACTTAACCAAGCTTGAAGGTTATTGGTCAAAGCCTAATTCATACTTTGTCACACGGCTGTGTGTCACATGAAAATCTGTTATTGTTGTCAAGCAACAAGGTCATGTGATTATTATGTATGAATTACTGTGGGCTTAAGATGTCCATCTTTGGCCTCAGTGCACTGGGATAAAATCCTGAGGCATTCTTGTCATTCTTCATACTTTTGCGTGCCTTGTATTAGTGTCGGGCAGAAACCCAGCTGTATCTCCATATTAAGTTTTTTTTTTTTTCATAAATAAATCCTCTATTTTATACTTAGCCAATCTACAAGCTTACAACGTGTCGCATCGAGGTATCGTAGGCAGGTTTCTGAACTGTCAACAACCCACCTCTGAGATGCAGAGTGAGTAGACAAAATGGTGCCAACATTAGTGAGGAGAGGACCAATTATATGAAGATGCTAAACATTTGTGACTTTAAGTCTGTCTGTGGGTTTTATGAATATTGAACCAATGAAAAGTATTAACAAGAGATTGTGACTAAATAACTACATTTGATCCATTGGAACCATAGACTGTATAAAAGAGATGGACAAAGCCAGACCGCTGGTTTCTACAGACCGAAAATGAAGCCGATTGTTCAGGAATTTGAAATCCGCCATCTCTAATATAAGCCCAAAAGCACGTCGAGAACAGGAACCGGAAAACAATCCCCAATGAATGCTATTGGTTGTGTAGCTTGTCAATCAAATCATCCCGCCCCTCCTAGAGAATAGCCTACTTTATCTTCAATTTTAAAATAAATGGGACCATAATTTAGCAAAACGCATATCATGATGATTGAAAGGAGACTTTCAACTAGCAACTGGAAGCATATAGAATTTATGACCATTTTTATTAAGGTAAGAAAATCTAGTCTAAAGTTATTCTTTCTGACACCTGCAGGGGTAAAACAGCGAAACTACAGGCCATTCATATGAACTGTCTCTTCCGTATTGGAGTCAATGTAAAAATCTCAAGCTGGCCCCTTGATTGGAACACAGGTTCTTTTATTTCCATTTCCTGAAAAGCAACCGTTTTGGGCATACAAATGTTTCCGCCCGACGGCGACAATATGCTCTCTCCCTATAACCATTGCCATTATCAATATAGAAATCAGAGTGAACCTTCCACTTCCTTTACAAAGGATTCTGCGATTGGCATATTAGAGCAAGACAAACTAGAACATAACAGTAGCTTATTCTCTATTCATTCTCTATCAGTTCCTCCTCTAGAGAGGAGAGACCTGAGCGCTTAGTGGCTGACCTTTGACCCAAACCATCTCAATTAAACATAATGCTTACAGTGGATATTTCCATGGCAAGGACTCTCCTTTCAAACATGTGCGAGCGCACGCGCACACACACACACACACACACACACACACACGCACACACACACACACACACACACACACACACACACACACACACACACACACACACACACACACACACACACACACACACACACACACACTTAAGGACAAGGAGAGATAGTGATTCATACATGCACACAGACTCATATTCAGCTCCGTATAGGCATACACACACCCCCACACATTCAGGCATTACCATTCACATGCACACATACGCAAATGACAATGATTAGTGGCTAACTAAATGTCAAAAGTCATAATGGCAAATCTGTTCCTTTAGTCACACTTTCCATTCCGCAGAGGCATGCCACAATCTTCCTGGAACATTAACGCTACATCATGTCTTAATGTGAATACTTTCCCTTTCTAATCATCACCCCCATATGCTGCAGCAGTGTGACGGTATATCCAGGGATCTGAGGATTGCAGTAGGCTATGCGGGTGATTCAGCTTCTTTTCTCATACAACACTCAATCAGAGGATTACACACAGCACAATAGGGCTGCAACTACCGATTCTTTTCTTAGCGATTATTCTATCGTTTGCTTTTTTTAAATTAATCAAATAACCGAGAAGCGCGTTTTCTTAAAATGTTTCATATAACAACAAATCGATGCGAAAAAAATGTAATGTGCAAAAATAGCACATCTACAAATTGTGAGCTTGTACATTTAAAAAAAAAAAACGTGGCCTGTTTTGGCCGTAGTACATTATTTATTTTGATCACTGGTCATTGTCAGTCATTTCTTTTGTATATGTCAGCAATAGGCTTTGTATAAGTTATCTGCTCTGTGCAATTTGTGTATACAAGGACTAAAAGACAAACAGAAATGTAGTTTTTATTTATATGTTTCAACAACAACAACAAAACAATTAAATGGTTAACTGCAATTATTTAATAATAATAAATAAATGTCATGATCAAAAACAACAAAAAATCAACCCACGATTTCTGTAATCCATTTTTTTCCCCCAGTGCCAATTGCCTAAGCTGTAATCATGGGCGCTACTATCCCTCTACCAGCGTGGGGAGAGCCCCGAACTGAGCTCATGCTTCCTTTAATGCATGAGGAGTGAGCAGGCCGCTTCTCATCACCTGACAGGGGGGAGTTTCCCCGGTACGACGTAGCGCGTGGAAGGAACACGTAATTCCAACCAGTTCCTTTCCCCTCAATCAGGCACCCCAGCTGACCAGGGCGAGGCAGTATAGAGACCAGGATTACTGCATGTTTTTTGTGAGGGTATCTACCCTTGGGGACAAGGGGAGAGCATGCAAACTCCACACAGAAAGGCCAACCCCACCTATGGTATAGGCACTGATGACGCGGAGGAGAGAACACACCCCCAACGCCCACAGAGTCCCCGGCGGGAATCGAACCCAGGACCTTCTAGCTGTGAGGCGACGTAATGTCATGATCATGACAGGCCTAAAGGCCTGTAGGTGTGAGAGCCATGAGTCAGCACAGTCAGGAGTGGCAGACAGGGTATTAAGTACATTACTCAAGTACATTTCCAACAGGGACGGACACACTGACTGTTGCAGGAATGAAACCTGTGATCTTACCCTTACAGGAAAGTCACGCTAACCCGAGGGCAATCCTAACATCCCTTCCACAAGGTCCTGGATCTGACGGACTGAATGAAATACAGAGCAGGACAAAGTCAGGTGAGGGAGAGCAAAACTGCTCCCCTTTTCAGGTTGTCCTCACAGGGCTTGGAATTTATTGAAGGCAACCCTGTGAGAGACTGTCTTTGCACAGTGATCGCTTATTGACTCTTACAGCGTTACAGCACAGCGGCATGACTATCTCATCAATCGCTATTGATTGAATTACCTGGAATGTTTCGGTTTAAACGATACTGAACTTTATAGAGGAACCATTAGGATGCCCCCCACATCAATAGAGCCTGAGTATTTTGTGGGAAATGGATTCAATGATGGATTCACACAATGCGATCTAGTCTTAATTAAGTGCAGAGCAAGGTAGCGCTTAGATGCAATTATGCTTAAACGTTATAACGTTGATGGAGCCATGCCTCCCGAGGCATTCTCAACAGTAAATGAAAGACAAATGTCAATGGAAAGGTGTCCATTCCCCCAAATGAATTTAGAGAATGCCAGGAAAGAGCAGTTTACTGGAATTTATTTTTCAACTCGAGCCACAAGAAAATGGATCCTATTTATATCAGAGTGACAGAATTGTACCATATCAAGTATAGATTGTAATCTGCCGGGTTTAATCATGCCATAATCTATAATTCTACTCTGTCGGCCAGCGCCATAACATCAGAGAGGGGAAATCTAGAGGTTCAACCACTTTCACCCTTCTAGGCTCTATACTACTGTCGGTCCACAAGTAAACTTTTTGCCAGGGTGCCAATAGCCGAGTGGTTAAGGCACGTACCACATAGGCTCTGATGCCTGACAGTCTAAGTCTGGGTTAAATTCCTGGGCCCGGCAGACCTTTACTGCGTGTCACTCCCCGACTCTCCCTCCCCTGTCTCCTGTCTCTTTACACGGTGCACTATCAATAAAGACCAGCTCAGTGGCATTGTGGTTAGAGTGTCCGCCCTGAGACTGGGAGGTTGGGGCTCGATACCCCAGCCGGGTCATACCAGAGACTATAAAGGTGGGACCCGATGCCTCCCTGCTTGGCACTCAGCATCAAGTGTTGGATTGGGGGCAAGTCCCTGCTACATGCTAGCGTCATGTCCAGGTGGTGTACTTGTACATCATGGCCGGGGGATGTGCTTTTATATCAAACCGCCTCACGCTACAGAAACAGGAGATGCCCTTGGGGCCACGTAGCTCGGCAAGTTTTACTACCATCAATAAAGTAGTAGTAAGAAAAATTAACAGTAAGGAAAAAAAAAGAAAAAACTTCTTTGCCGAAAATAGCTGATCTACCAGCTCACAAAGTGCCGCTGTGTGAGCTTGCACATCTGCTATTTTTGGCGGATGTTTATCGCAGAATAGGGATTCATGTGGTTAACCCTTCCTCTTCATGTGGGTTAATTCCTTGCTGTCTGAAACATCCAGTATTCACAGAGGAGCACATTCACTGATCCATATTAATTAATGTACAAATCATTTTTTATCATAGACAGGATTAAACCTCACATTTTCCAATATGTTAACCCTATAAAGTGGCTTAACCATTTAAAGCCATGTGTTGTAGATCATTGCTAATTGTTTTAGGGAGGGGGATCTTTTTAAATGTTTATGCATTTCTTAATTTTTTTTGGTCTATTTTTGGCACTAGACTGGTGCGCTTTGGGTAATGGCCTACAATGGGGACCATGCAAGTTGGGAGTGATGAATGTTGGGAATGCATGCAATAGGCCTACCCGATGTACCCCTTTTTAGAGTACACATCTGTCCGCGTGCTAGAATAGTCTCCATATATGGGCATGTTACATTTGTGATGCCCACAATAGACCCACAAGGCAATTGTAATAATAACAATATTCCTATATTATAGGAAGGATATGGTCAGTATTTCTGTACTCCATCTCCATGTTCATTCACAACTTCTTGGGTGGTATTATGGTATGCCATATATATCTATATAGTCTAGAAATCACAAAGGTATGATTTTCAATACCATTAATACCACATTATTGATGAAAAATGAATAATACATAATTGAATCTATTATTACAAGACTCCTAGCTAATCAATTAAATATTTCTATGGAATCATGAACATATTGCCACATATTACTCTATCTTGAGATGACTTCTTTCAAGTATGCAGTTTATCAGCCTGTCTGTCACCACCGCCCGCACATCATCTCCGTTCAGCCCACTCATGTGTCACTATCGCTATGCAACAAGGGTCATCGGTCCTCCAGCAATGTATATTGAATCTACAGTATGGAATAATAACTTATTTTCTTTCTATTCATTACTCTTGGGTATTTAAACCCCAAGAGTTTGTACAGTAGCTCCAAAACTGTTACTTTTCAGGAAATGGAAAAAACAACCTTTCAACCTTACAAGCTCTTAATACTTTTCATTGGTTCAATCCTATATGAAAAATGCCTAATGTGTGGGAGGTGGGTGGGTGGGTAGGCGGACAGACAACATGCACTGATGTCGGACACAAGCAGAAACGGTTGCGTAACAATGAAAATCTCTACAACTGTTCAAATTTCCATTTTTGCAAAGAATATTCGATCAACAAGAGTAAGACTAAGAATTCTACTCATCGCAATCCGATGAGTTGAGAGCTTATATAAATCAGCTATTTTTGCTATTTTCGCGTGACACTGTCAAGTAGCGCTTTCATTTACGAAACAAAACTGAAAATGGAGATGCAAGGGTTTTGCCCGACAGCTTGTATATTATTATACTGTATATATTATACAGACTTCCACCAGCACCACCAATTTTATGTATTTTCATTTATATAAATAAATAAAAACACATAATGTTGGTGGTGTTGGTTTATTTATTTTATTTATTTTATTTATTTTATTTATTTTATTTATTTTATTTATTTTATTTATTTTATTTATTTTATTTATTTTATTTATTTTATTTATTTTATTTATTTT
The DNA here is from genome assembly GCF_963454915.1 of Gymnoscopelus microlampas. Classification (NCBI taxonomy): domain Eukaryota; kingdom Metazoa; phylum Chordata; class Actinopteri; order Myctophiformes; family Myctophidae; genus Gymnoscopelus; species Gymnoscopelus microlampas. Next base: position 21,097,881 of record NC_139946.1, read on the forward strand.
ATCTATTTTATTTACCCATACACAAATACTGTCATACTGTTGTGTATGTATATGTTGTGGGTGTATACCCCTGCAAAATGTCAGGAAGGTATGAAAAAGCCTCATCATGACTGTGTGCAACACAGATCAAACTCCGTTACAGATCTGGCTGGTGACACCAGCATCGTTAGCCTGGACAATCATGAGAGCAGCTGACATCATGGTGTGGGGATAACAACCTCCATCTCAACATCAGCCAAACAAATGAGATGATGTTATTGCCTTGGATTTGCTATTAATAGATGAGACAACACTGTTGTTCTTGCATTGCTATTCAGGCTGTAGCCTACTTATGCATTCGTTCAGTATTATTTAATGAATTTTATTCGCCATCTAAAATATTGCAGTCGCTCTGCTTGTCTGGAGCAGGCGGCAATTACAGCTAGGAGAGAGCATGGGTGTCATGACATTTCAGTTCAATACAAAGACACAGCAGGCACACAATTAATCTCAAAATACGCTGAAAATAAAGTGCTGTGTTGTTTTATAACGCAATGCTGCATGAAGTTCTTCTAACTTTCATTAGAGTAAACTAGATTTTCCCTTCATGTCCCCCTAGTGCGTGGTACTGTACAATCCGGAGCCATTGTGAAGAGGTTCAGCATTGGACTCCAGGATACTTCTGCAACTTTGGCTATTTGAAAATAGCTGATCTACAAGCTCGCAACGCATCGTGATGCGATGCATTGTGAGCTTGTACAGTAGATCTTTTATTTTGATCTGTTCATTTGGTGATCATCATAAATAGTGTAGTGTCCCAGGGTGTGACATTAGACAACTTCCCAGCATTCCTTGGGATACTTTATTGCTGTTATTGTGCCTGTGTGAGTTAGAAATGGGGTTATGTGTTATTTGTGATTAATGTCATTGGTTTATCTAATTTAACCATTTATGTTTATTTTATGTGCACTTTGGTTATGAAACCATGGGTGATGGGGGTGGCAGCACCCCCCCCCCTTCCATCTGGGTATAGCTTCTGTTAGAGCTGTTATATATGCAAATAAACCTGTTTCTTGCATAAAGTCGTTGTGATGGTGCATCCGATCTTCAACTCACCCGTCATTACACTTGTTTATGTGTTACATGTATTTGTCTACCGTAAACTTCATGAACAGGCTTTGGTGTGCTTATGAAAAACTTGACATCTATGAAAAACTTGACATCAGACAGAAATTCAGTCTTGTTTTACTGTAATCCAAATTTATTTCAATGAATAAAATATTATTTTAATCATGTTTGGTGAAGTATGTTAATCAAATATAACTATTCCATCTGCAGTGGTTGGAGATGGTCTCCCTTCTCTTTCATTGAGAAATTTAGACACAATGCCTGCCCTGAAGCTCTTAGCTCATTAGTGCAAAATCTCCCAAGGCCAAACAGGGATTGCTTCTTGGAAGAGCGGTAGAAGTTTGGTCTCCCAAACGTGGGAGGACATTAAACAGATTGCAGCTTTAAACACATTACTCAGTGTTTGTGGGTATGGAATTCTACTTCCCCATTACTTTAACCAAGAAAGCCACATTCCACTTCCCCATAACTTTAACCAAGAAAGCCACATTCCACTTCCGCATAACTTTAACCAAAGTAAATGTCAGACTCAGACATGCGTTGTATTATGGACGTTTTCCAGACTTTAAATGGAGGGGCTGTATGTATAAACGCAACATTCCGGCTCAGTAGGATCGGACATGCAACAGACTTTATGCTGTCCGATTTGTCTCAAACCACTCAATGTGTGAATGGATGCGGTAATTGTCCGCCGTGTTGATGATGACGCTTCTGTTGTCGACGGGTGGAGCCCCCCCCCCCCTGCTCCTGAGGTGTTTGGAGAGAGAGAGAACTGAAAACCAGTTTAATCATTCTGCTTTATATTTCCGTTTGAGTTGGAAATATTCACAGATCGAACATAAACGTCTCTTTACTACAGGAGTAGCCTAATTGTAGACAACAAGCTACAACTGACGCTTCCCTCCGCGGTGCGCACTTGGCTGTATATAACCAAATGTTCTCAGAGTTTAGACTATTATTTTTCCAGTTCAGAGGACGGTTTGTCTTGATTAAAAGTATGTTGTAGCTTGTTGTCTACATTAGGAATACTATGGTTGGAAAGATGTTTCGTTTGTGTTTTGCATGGGTGCATCAATGGGAGACCACATGTCGAGCAATTCAATGTATCTGTCATTCTGTCATGTTCTGTGGAAGGAAATGAAAAAAGATTGCATTTGATCCTCGCATCTCCCTCAGGCTATGCCTGTGTTATATTTAAGTGGGAGTAGCTAGCCCCTCACCTTATCAAACGGAGTATTTACGTTAATGTGTGAGCGCATCTTAAACGGACATTCTCCTGTTGCATGCTACATGTATGAACGTCCAACACCGGACAATGTCCCGGACATTTTCCAGTCATATGAGAAAGTGGCTCAAGAGAGCCAAATTCCACTAACAAAAACAAAAACAAAAACAAAATCACAAAGACTAAAACAATAAACAACAAGGGACAAAATACAGAATTATACTGTAGACATGACAACAGATTGGAAAGATGATTGGCCAAGAAGGCCAGGGAATAAAATGTCTTTAGCCTAGATTTAAAAATAGAGATGGAGGAAGCACACCTAATATCTAATGGCAACTGGTTCCACAATCATGTACTGTAGCAGCAACTGCAAAGGCTCTGTCACCTTCCAGTTTTAGTCGTGATGACTAACCATCAAGTTCAAGTTTATTTGTCCCAAGATGGCCAATTTGTGCAGCAGCCAGAATAAAAACATAAAAAACTTGTAGCAAATATAAAAACATAATGGTACACTGTACCACAACATATAAGATGAGTGGCCACAGTAAACCACCCCTGAGTCATAGGCAGTCAAACTAAAATATTAATATTGCACCTTTTGTCAAAAATAGTGAAAATGTCAACAGATATCATCATCATCATCATGTTCACCACCCTTGTAAGATGATGATGATGATGATGATGATGATGATGATGATGATATTGATCATGATGATAATGATGATGATGATGATGATATTATGACTGTTTATTTATGATACAAGATAGATTTGTCAGATTTAAGAGACCTAGGAGCAGAGTGCCAGTGAGTAAGTGAGTAAGCACTGAGATATAAGATGGGGCCGCCTGACTATTAGGAGCATTGAAAGCAATCAGCAAGATCTTAAATTGAATTCTAAAATGAATGGGGAGCCAATGAAGAGAAGCTAGGACTGATGAGCGTGCACTTTTTTGTACCAGTCAACGTACTACAGCCTACTGGCAAGATGGCTCCTAGACTTAGAGGGACCAAAGATAATTATTTCAGTTTTGTTACCGTTTAGCTGAAGGGAAGTATTTCCCATTAAGCCTTTAATGTCCTTGTCGACGAGAGGCTGTAGGTAATCCTAAGATTTTAGTGGGAGGTACAGCTATGATGAGTCATCAGCATAGATGTGAAAGGAGATGATATTCCTAATAATATTTCCAAGAAGGGGAAGAACAGAACTGTCCCCATGATGTATCCCTGAGGGACCCCATAGGTGACTGGGGCAGAGGAAAAGTGACCTATAGCCACTGAGAATATCCTATGTTTAAGACATGTTTTAATTTAAACCATTTTAGAGCTGTACCCTTAAAACCAACACACTTCATGACATCCTTTTGACACGTTCTGGATGTGTCAAAAGAATGTCATGATCCAGTGTCAATAAGATCTAGTTAAACCAGAATGGCATTTCGCCCAGAGTAAACAGAGAGTAACAGATTATTTTGTCACCTTTAAGAGAGCTGTTAAAGCTCTGAAACCAGATTGAAATAGATCAAGGATCCGTTTGGTATTCAGGGATGGTTGCAGGTGTGACAAGACAATCTTCTCCATTATTGTTTAAACAAATGGCAATTTAGAGATAGGCCAATAGTTATTTAAACTCTTTAAGATCGAGGTAGATTTCTGAGCAGTGGCTGGATAACTGTGTGTTTAAAAGATACCAGAGGCTAAGCAAGAATTTATAATACAAGTTAGATGGTAGAGCCAACTATATCAAAAGTATTCTTTATAATACGGGAGGGCACAACATCATGGGAAGAGGTTGTGGGTCTCATGTGCATGTTCCTCAATTCAGACAAAACCAGTTTAAATTGAATAAAGATGCCCGGGCCCCCAAAGAAGTGAGGCAGAGTGTCAGAGAGAGGAAGGGAGAACTGTGATCTTATGTTTTTAATCAGGGGTCTTCAATGTTTTCAGGCCAAGGACCCACTAGCTGAGAGAGAGATGAAGCAGGGACCCCCCTCTATATTGTATAAAATTGTGTTTCAGATTCAACTTTTTTTGTTTACTTGGTCTGCTCTTTTTGTCCCTCTACACCAAACACCTCTTTGCCAAAAATAGCCGATCTACAAGCTCACAACGCCTCGCTGCGAGGCGTTGTGAGCTTGTAGATCTGCTATTTTTGGCTAAAGTTCTCCTCAGAAAAGGAATGCTAGGGTTCAAGTGGTTAAGGTAAAAAAAAACATCATATCACACAAAGACTTGGCGGACCCCCTGTAGTAACTCTGAGGACCCCCTAGGGGTCCCAGACCCCCTGTTGAAGACCCCTGTTTTAATTGAAACACTGTACTGCTAGCAACACTAGCTGTATCCATGATATTCAGTATTCAGTATTCAGTATCATACTGTGCTGTTCACTTTACCATCATTACTGTAGCCACTGATGTGGTCGTGTTATTTATTTATATACAGTATAGTACATATTTTCTATATAAAGGCTGTATTATATAAGGCTGTACAGCCATACAGATGGTTGAACATATGCTGTTTCCTAATAATAGTTATATACTGTCAGCCATTTGTTGCTATGCTACGTTGCTTGTCAGAAACCATAGATTTATTAACCACTTTCAACCTGGCATCCCTATTGGGCATGTCAGGAACATTCTAGGCAAATTTGAACCTTGAACCTAATACTGCAGTGTGGGTCCCTGACATTACATTTGCAACAACATCCAGAGAGTACAAACCGCAGAAAATCCATACAATTTGTTTATGATGTATATACTTCATAGTACTGGTATCAAAACTATAACTGAAACAAAACACTGTGTTTAAAATGACTGTAAATCTTCTAGGCAAGTGATTCTCAACCAGTGGTCCAGGGACCACTAGTGGTCCTCGAGGGGGTTCCAGGAGGTCCCCAGCTAAATGATGGAGAGTTGGTAACCAAATGGACCCGTATAGATCATTAACTCTTGAGAGCGTCAAATTTTTCATTTTACACTCAGAAGAGTTAAATTATTGTCTGCAATTTCAAAGAATTGTTATTTTGATCAACATTCGCCTGTTGTCTCTCCTATGGTACCAACATCAATACAGCATGGAATTGTGGACAAAATCTTGGACAAAACCACTGTTCTAGGCACCTAGGCTTAGCATGTTGGTCTTTACATGACGGAAAACCTCGCGACGTCTCAACCAAAAGCCTCCTTGCGAGCAGAGCCCGTGCCTCTTTCCCTCCCATCCCAGTGTGACAAGAAGATATTCTTAGATGAAAGGTGCCGTGCATATTTAATACACTATCATCTCTGCGATCTTAATTAGCAGAAGAGAGAGAGAGAGAAAATGGATGCTGGTGCTGGAAGGTGGTCATGTGCAATGTGGGCGGGCAAGCAGGGCCCGATATCAATCTCTCATTCCTCCAGATCCTTCATCAGATGGTGGTCAGGGCAGACGGTAAATGGGTCAGCGTATGGGCGAGGGGAGGGGAGGGGAGGGAAGGCAGTCGAGGAGAATGAATAAGATGCTCAGAGATATGGACTGGCAACACGGGGAGTGGTGGTGTACATACAATTACAGATTCACGTTCAGATACTCTCTAACGGCCGCTCACTCAAGGCTGATGGAATGGGCTTTAACCCATTCAATCCGGGAACGCACACTGTGTCATTTTAGATGTCTTTGGGTATTCAAAAGAGCTTGTAGATCTGCTTGTAGATCTGCTACGAGCTTGTAGATCTGCTATTTATTTTTGAAAAATCGTGAAAATGTGTGCAAATCTTTGAATATATGTTTTTTAAAGCGAACGTTTTTAACTCAAATCTTTGCTTCTTCTGGGGATTCCACAAATGTCTTCTAAATCCTAAGTTTGCTATAATATCAGTGGTTCTCAATCTTCTTTCATGTCAAGGACCACCCAAAATGATATGTTTGTCCGCGGACAAAGATTTGAGTTAAAAATGTATATATACACAACACATTTTCACAATTAAAAATAAATAAATAGCAGATGTACAAGCTCATAGCACGACACTCGGTGCGATATCTGCTATTTTTGAATAGCCGAAGAAATGTAAAATAACAGGGGGCACGGTGGCGCAGTCGGTAGCGCTGTCGCCTCACAGCTAGAAGGTCCTGGGTTCGATTCCCGCCAGGGACGCTGTGGGGGCTGGGGGCGTGTTCTCTCCTCCACGTCATCGGCGCCCATACCCTAGGTGGGGTTGGTGAAAGGGCCTACTCTGTGTGGAGTTTGCATGTTCTCCCCGTGTCTCCTAGGGTAGTTAATACCCTCACAAAAACATGCAGTAATCCTGGTCACTATACTGCCTCCCCCTGGTCAGCCGGGGCGCCTGATGGAGGGGAAAGGAACTGGTTGGAATAACGTGTTCCTTCCACGCGCTATGTCCAACCAGGGAAACTCCCCCCTGTCGGGTGATAAGAAGCGGCCTGCTTGCTCCTCATGCATTGAAGGAGGCATGAGCTCCAGCTTGGGCTCTCCCTAGGCTGGCAGAGGGTAGGTAGTGCCCAGGATTACATAGGCAATTGGCACTGGGTGAAAAAATGTGGGTTACAAAAATCGTGGGATAAAAATTATAGAAAAAAAAAAAGAAAAGAAATGTAAAATAACATGGATGCGTTCCCGGATTGAATGGGTTAAGAACAGCGTGGCATTCAGCTCAGATCTGGTGTCAGGCATGGGATCAACATCATCATATTGTTGCTGTCGGGCAGAAACCTTGTTTAAATGAATGTCCTATTTTATACTCCGTCTTATGCCAGTATCACAAAAATGTAGCAAAAAATGGAGCAGATCTACAAGCTGCTATCTGCTTCTTCTTCTTCTTCTTTTTTTTACATTTTGACGTACAGTATAATGACATGCTTAAAATAGGGATAGTGTTTAACACGGTCTGTGGGTTTTATGAATATTTAACCAATGAAAAGTATTGAACAAGACAAGAGCATGGGACTAAATAATAGCTACATTGGATCAGATTTCTATTTTTTTTTTTTTTTCATTTCCTGAAAACTAACGGTTTTGGACATTTGGAACGTTTTCTGCCTGACAGCAACGATATCCCATTATACACCAACATCCTGATCAAAGACTCTACCTTCCATCTCTGTTCAGTGGTAGTCAGCCATAACTGTCCATCAGTCTAATGTGCGAGCAGCATGAAGGATGAAGATGAGGACGGTTATTATGGACCAGTGGTGCAAGAAGTGCTCAGATGTATAAGTAAAGGTAGAAATACCGCTATGTAGAAATACTCCTGAATAAAAATGAATGAATAAATAATACAACTCCTCTGTTCACATTTTTACTTAAGCGAAGGCGTTGAAATATTCTTACAGTATAAAAATGAGAAAGTACTCCGAATGGCCCAATTCGAGGTTTCACATTAGTAATGCCTTAATGTGTTCATCACTTTAATGATGCAGCTGGTAAAGATAGAGCATAAAGAATTGTAATTACTTTATGTTTTGCTGGTTAGGTTAACCTATAATAATACATTACATCGTAATTTACAGTTAATATGCTTTGTATTAATATACAAAATCTGCAAAGTAACCAGTAACTAAGCTGTCAAATAGTGGGGTAAAACAAAAAGTACAATATTGCCCTCAGAGATGTAGTGGAGTATAAAGTATCAAGAAATGGAAATAAGCAAGTAAATAAAAAAAGGACCTCAACACTGTACCACTGATGTGGCCGTGTTATTTATTTATACACAGTATAGTTACATATATTCTATATAAAGGCTGTGCAGCCACACAGATGGTTGTACATATGCTGTTTCCTAATAATAGCTATTTACTGTCAGCCATTTGTTGCTATGCTACGTTGCTTGTCAGCAACCATACATTTATAAACCACTTTCAACACGGCATCCCTATTTTGGGCATGTCATTATAGGAAAATTCTAAGCGAATTTGAACCTTGAACCCAATACTGCAGTGTGGGGCCCTGACATTACATTTGCAACAACATCCAGAGAGTACAAACCGCATAAAATCCATACAATTCGTTTATGGTGTATACTTCATAGTACTGGTATCAAAACTATAACTGAAACAAAACACTGTGTTTACAATATTTATAGGGATTGATGTTATAAATGAAATAATGAAATACAGGGAGCAGTTAGGGGTTAATTGTCTTGCTCAGGCAAGACATTTCAACACAAACTGGGGCCAGGGCACAAACCGGGGACCTTCTGTTTCCGAGATCGCCTCTCTAACCACTCTGATCGCCCCCAAAAGGCAACGATTGCAAGTACAGTACCTGAGTAAAAATGCAGGAAAACTGATCAAGATCCACAGATACACTAAAATAGGCATGGGTTTCCAAGGCTACAGATAGACGGACAGGAAGACAGAGAGGTTGAAAACATGACCTCCTCGGCAGAGGTAAAGAAAACAACATAAAGGACACAAAACTATATAATAACTCTGGTGGGTACACTGAGATCCCTGGGTAGAATGGGCTTTCTTGCTGTGCTTAATGGCTAGGTCAAAGATAACATAGTTGTGGCGTAACTGGACGATAAGAACATTTCTGTGAGATTCAAGTCCGTTTCCCTCCAAAGTGAAAGGTGCAGCGGTGCAACTGTTTCGATCGGTGATCCCTCTCTAGAGTGCCAAGATGAAAGATGCATAAAAGTTGCATCAGCTAGACTTGTATCTGGGATAAAACACTCCAACACCTCGGTCTTTCAGAGAGAATGTGTTTCATACCACTTTTCACTCTGACCCCTACTTCCAATATCATTCTATGGCTATTAGGCTGATCGATGGCTGCACAGTCAAATCCTTAGTGTTAATTTAACTCAGAGGAGTGCACAAATGGAGCCAAAATGAAGAAACTAAAGCTGTCTGAATAGGACTATTGACTTTGTTCTAAATAACAAACACACACTCTGCAGCATAAAATGTTATGATAGCTCTACTGTATGTTCTACTACTTAATAGTATAGTATCAATCATCGCTGTTGGGCGGAAACCTTATATGTCAAAACCATTTATTTTCGGGAAATGGAAAAGATAGTCTGTGTTCTAATGGATCCAATGAAGTTATTATTTAGTCACAAGCGCTTGTTAGTGCTTTTCAGTGGTTAAATATTTATAAAACCCGCAGACATACTCAACCACATTCAACCTTGCGTTATTGGACATGTTTTTTCAAGAGGAAGATTTTATCAAAAATCTACAAACCTACAGTGCTATTTTTGCTACTTTCGCATGACACTGACATGCATGACAAAGTACAAAATAGGACATAATGTATGAGAAAACAAAAAGATGAAATATCACATATATCAGATGAAAAAACACTTGACATCAGTCATGCCAAGTAATCAGTGCACAGGCAGCAGAAATGGACCATTTCTTCATGTGTTGTTAAAGTGACAAATAACAGAATTGTAATTAAACCTGGCAGGTGTGCTGTGTCTGTGTGGCAACCTGGAGAAAAATATCACTTTAGTAATTCAGGTGCTCCAAATGAAAATGTTGGCCAATTTGCCCCTCACAGTGCTTTGAGATGGACTGCTGCTTTTGGAGGGTCTAAAATAATGACTTCATAAGTTATTATAAAATAATAACTTCATGTGCTACTGCAGTACTTTAAGTAATGTATTGTTACTAGAAGTAGCGGGCCGAACGTCTAGCGCCCACGCAGCGCCCACTTGGCAGCGCAGATCACTGGCGTAGCGTCATGAGGGCCAGTGGGGCCATGGCCCGGTTAGTGAAGCCCCTGCGTGCCACGTATAGCTGGCCAAACTCCTGAGCAAAAAATAATAATAATCCTGGGCCAAAAAAAAAAAAACCCTTAGGGGTCCATGGGACCTACAGACACGGCGAAGGAAAACTGTAAAGCCACAGCCACGCATGCAAGATGTTGCACATGAACTCTGCAGCCGCACTGAGGCGCTCCAACACAAACACTGTGACATTGAGCTTCACACAACAAACATCAGCGCTTTTGGGGCTCGTTTGCATAGACCACGGCAGCGCTTGTTTCTCGCCCGTTTCACGGATGTGGCAAGGAAGGTGATGGGTTGCGCTGCGCTGTGGGGTAGTTGGGGTTGCTCGTGCACGTGCATCCAGGCAGACAAACAACCACAAGGCACAATCAGCGACGCATGCGCAGGTTTGCAGATTGTATATATAGATGCATTATTTTATTGTCATGCCATGGCCACAGAGAATACTCTATTCATTTTTGCTGCAGGGTGTGCATTATTTTCAGATAACTCCACATCTTTGACGTAGCGGCCTCATCACCAATCTAATTAATATGCATGATAAATTGTGTACTGTATTAATTATTAACCAAATGAACCCTAGGGTTCATTTGGTTAATAATTAATATTCTGGACATGTCATAATAAGCAAACATTCTGCACAAAAATAGGCAAAGAACATTTAGTGAAAAGAGCTGATACTGTAGCTATTTTCACTATTTGATGTAACTACATAGGGTTAAAGTTGTTAACAACATGGAATTGAATATAACTTTCTACATTTTGGGGTAACATAAAATGTATGTGTTGATATGTTTACAGTGTGTGACTCAACTGACTCAGTTGGTACATGTTCCTAGGTGTAGAAAGGTAAAAGTTTATTCCAGGGTTGATGAAAATATTGCCAGCACTATTTGTATTCAAAGAGCATATTGTCCCAAAAGATGAATAGACATTACTTATATATTAATGGTTGGTAAGCAGCCATGGTACTGTATAAGCAGGATAATCAACTCCAAGCTGTTGTCAAGAAGTAATGCAGTCTGTGGAGCCAAACCCCTCTATTCAATATTATTGAACCTATACTGAGATAATTTCTTGCAAAAGGGTTCTATGAAGTTCACCATTTGTGGTGTAACCATGACTCATAGTAATGTCACTCAGAGCCTTCCTTAATGGGAGGGTTTAGATTTTCAAAGAGCCAAAAGGAAAAATTTAAGTATTCAGAAAGTGCCCTTTAGTCCCTGGCAACCCTGTGAGCTGTGATGCCTGAGCAATAATGTGCTTTCAACTCAATGATTTCCTCTCCCCTCTCCTGGGTGCTGTTTAATAGCAATAAAACTGGGAGGAGAGAGAGAGAGGGAGAGAGGCGCAGATGCAGAAGTCTAATTTGTTGAGGTGACACAAGGTCTCTGTGGGGGATAAATGTCACGCGGAGATTAAATGATTTCAAAAGGCGAAGCACTCATAGCTGTGTATAACCTCCAATCCACCCCTGCCTCAAATGCACATCAAATACCTTTTAATGCAACAGCATGCGCTGATGTGATATGAAGTCTCTCCAACGCTAACGAGAGATTCCCAATAATATTGCTCGAAAATCTCATGTCATAAAGCTTTGGTACGGGGAAACCCCGCGGGACACGAGAGAGTGGCGACAAACATGGTGTGTGTGTGTGTGTGTGTGTGTGTGTGTGTGTGTGTGTGTGTGTGTGTGTGTGTGTGTGTGTGTGTGTGTGTGTGTGTGTGTGTGTGTGGCTGGCTATCACTGCGTGGCCCGGTGGAGTGTGATAGTCTGACAGAAGTCGTGCAGTGGAAACAATGCTCCTGTGGATCTGAGAAGCAGTGACAAAAGTGCCATGACCAAAATGGTGGCTTACATGGCTGCCACCACCAGGGATGTACCGAGTTAACCACTTAAACCCTATATACTTCAGTTGCCCAGGGTCCTCCAGGGGTCTGTACTTAGTCCCCTCCTTTTTTCCCCCTTTACACCAAATATCTTCACCGAACGTAGCCAATCTACAAGCTCACAACGCGTCGCCTCACAACACGACGTGTTTGCCTGTTATGGCATGCCCAAAACAGGGACACTAGGGTTCATGTTGTAATATGGACCCGTTTTGAGTGTGTGTGTGTGTGTGTGTGTGTGTGTGTGTGTGTGTGTGTGTGTGTGTGTGTGTGTGTGTGTGTGTGTGTGTGTGTGTGTGTGTGTGTGTGTGTGTGTGTGTGTGTGTGTGTATTTATATTATAATATTATAACGCAGGATTAAATCCGTGATACTTTCTCTCTCTCTGTCTGAGGTGCATGTTTCCTATCACACACAATGTGTACAGTGTAGCAGTGAAGTGAAGTGAAGTGAAGTGAAGTGAAGTGAGTATACACATATAAGAGAATAATGATTGCCGTCATTATTTCAACACTGAACCTGTCCTCGCGGCAAACATTATTAGCTGTAATTTTCTTTGGCTGAGTGCCCCGAATAGAGCGTATATCCTCTCTCTCGGCTTCCCTTCTCCCCCTACCGCCCCACCCTCCCATCCCCCCCCCCATTGCCCCACTTCAGCGGATGAAAAACAGCATGCTCCCAGAAGCCTGAGCATCATGACAGAGTCGCTCCCCAGCTACATATCATCAGTAAAGAAATCCCTCTGTTCTCCGCGAGAGAGGGCTGCGCTGCGTGTGTACACAAGTGCCGCGCCGTGACAGGTAATGACTCACAGTCACACGACACAATGCAGTCTTGACAAAGCAAGTAAACAAAGACAGAAGGAGGGGGAAAAAAAGAAACAACATGATGGCATTATGGAGTTAACAGGCGCCTTTATAGCATCATGTGAACCTCGCATAAGTAGATATATGACAGAGCGTCTGGCAAGCAATGAACCATATTCATAATTACACGCGAGAGGGTCTGTCGGAGGCTGACCATGGGCATTCGTCAGCTGGAGTGAATCATGGGCTTGGTGACACACTTCCTCTGCTGCGGCTCTCACACTTAAATAGGTCTGTGTGACTGACTTCCACTCTGCTGGGCTCATGACTCGACAGCAGAGCGTTCTACACAGTCACTCCACATTCATGGCACACCTGGAGAAAATGTTTCTCACATTAAACCACTTAAACCATATACTTCGTTGGCCGGTGTTCCCCCCCAGGGCTCTATACTTGGTCCCCTCCTTTTTTCCCTCCACACCAAATCGTCGATCATCAAACGCGTTGCAACATGTTGTAGATCTGTGATTTTCACCGAATCTTCGCCTATTATAACATGCCCAGAATAGGGACTCTATAGAGTTCATGTGGTTTATTGGAAGCACTAAGACACACGGCCAGAACAGCTTGATAACATACTGTAATCCAGATTTATAACACGTGTTCATAGCTAAACCCATTGCATATGCTTTGACCATTAAGGCAGGAAAAAACATATATTTTTTAATTCTAACTAAAAACATGGACAGCCAAAGTATTTGAATCAGTATTCATGAACATGCTTCACAAATGTAATTAACTCTGATTTACACTGTAATAATGTGCTATAAACCATATTATAATTTATACAGAGCAATACCCAGGCTTGCGTAGATTTTCTTGTCATAATGTCGTTCAAGTTGTGCACTTCTCTGTATCACGAACATACGAAAGAGGTATAACAAGATATACAAGAAAATAAACATTTCCATCATGTTACATTTATGAAATGTAGCAAACCAATAGAGATTTGTAGCCCAAGCAGGTTGCCAGATTTCAGGAACTATAGGTCACATCCATCAGGAATTATGGGCATTGGAAAATGTCATATTCAGTGCACAATTGGCATGACCAGCTAGTTTGATTGAAGCCATATGGCTGGTGATGAGGGGTGTTTGCGACCCTAAACAATATCTGGCCCATTTCCCATCATAAAGTGTTCTTCATAAAAAAAGCCCACAATGACAGAGTAAGTGACAGAGAGGCACAGTAGTGAGCATTGTGCCAAGTAATATTTCCATTGTTTTTAATGTACTCGCACCTGTTTACTTAAAGGAGGTGTGTACATGTAAGGTTTTGTAAAGATAAGAGTTAAATAATGATAGCTAAAGAGTGTTTGGTCAGTAAGTTTCTTCAGCTCTTAGAAACAGAAAATAACATTTCCAGGTCGTGTTTTATCCATTCAGGAGAGAAAACACAGGATAAACCAGTGAATTTGTAAGTGATGAAACAAAAACAAAAAAAGCAGACAAAATTGGAGCAGGAACCCTATGAAATTGAAGCTGATCAATGATCTTTGTGGGGTTCTAAAACCATCATTATCTTGTAACAATGTTTTTTTTATTCTACTCCTTTCACAGTTATTCACTCTCTATGCTTCAATTGTTCACCTCTGGACCACACACTCTGAGATAAATACAACTTGTCTCAGAGTTCACACTAAAAAGCTGTGTCAACAAAGGTTGACAGCATAAACAGCGAGCAAGTGAGTGCGGCAGTGCTGAGTGTGAGGTTTATCACTGTCCAGAAGAAAAGAGAGCCCATTATTTTTGGGGAAATAGCATTGCCATTACTAATACAAAGAAAGAAAACATGACAAATGGTACAGAAGGTGATTGACGAAGTAGGCAAATAATTCTGAGCGGTTTAAAGGTGACCGCTACACCAAAGCCAGAGAATCTGTGCTGATCTCTAAGCACGAACCCCTGAATGGTGAAACTGCAAACAGAGCAGTCGATGTGAATCCCTGTGCACGAGCATTATGCAATGTTAACACATTTAAACCGGGATCGCATCTGTGTAACCACTTTAACTATTCAAAAATAGCAGATATACAAGCTCATAGCACGGCACCGAGTGCCGCGCTATGAGCTTGTATATCTGCTATTTTTGAAAAATTGTGAACATTACTGTGCAAATCTTTGAATATATATAATAATAATATATATATATATTTTTAAAGGGAACATTTTTAACTCAAATCTGCTTCTGGGGGGGTCACTGGAACAACATATTTTGAGATGCTGATCCGCGGCCAAATACATATCATTTTGGGGGTGCTTGACATGAAAAAGTTTGAGAACCACTGATATTATAGCAACATAAGTCAAAAATAAAATAAAAAAAACCTGTTAGGATTTAGAAGACATTTGTAGAATCCCCCCAGAAGCAAAGTTTTGAGTTAAAAATGCTTGCTTTAAAAAGTAGATACATTCAAAGATTTGCACACATTTTCACGATTAAAAAGAAAAATAGCAGATCTACAAGCTCGTAGCGCAGCACTCAGTGTCGCGCTATGAGCTTGTATATCTGCTATTTTTGAATAGCCAAAGAAATCTAAAAATGGCACAGATTCTTTTCCGGTCTAAACGGCTTAAGAAAGCAATTTTATATTGCCACAAGGGACAGCAATCATCCACATTCTTGGGTTTTATACCATACTGATTAAGAAGCATAGTTCCGCCCAAGCAATGACAGTTGTAAGCATTGTACAAATACAGCAGCACATTCCCAATGTGTGGGGAGAGGATAAGCCATGCCAACAATTCCATCTACAATCATGATCTGATTAACATTTTAGAATATATTTGCATACCCTTCTTGGACTACCAGATGGATTGGGTTTGACACATGGGACATAGCATGAATGCTGGTATGTTTAGACTACCGTAAACCAGTGGTTCTCAAACTTTTTCATGTCAAGGACCCCCAAATTGACATTTATTAGCCCGCGGACCCCCCCATTTGAAAAGATATGCCAAGGACCCCCATAAGAGAAGATTTGTTACGGCTCTAGCAGTGATTTTCAACCATTTTAATTTCTTGGACCCCCAGTTTGACATGCATTAGGCTACGGACCCCCATTTAATGACATTTATATCTCTGGGACCCCAATTCATATTGTAAAATCAATGTTAATCTAACTCTGAGAGTGTACAAATGGAACCAAATGGACCCATAAGGGTCCATTTGGTTCCTGTCCATCATTTAGCTGGGTACCCTCTGGAACCCCCTCAAGTACCCCTGGGGGTCCCGGGACCCCACTTTGAGAACCAACGCCGTAAACTACAGCAATGTTTTGTAATGTCTATTCACTCTTGCTATTTCTGTGACTGACACAGTGCGTCGCGATGCGACACATTGTGAGCTTGTAGATCGGCTATTTTCAAAAGATTTTTTATACATTTTGAACTTGTGAAATGGGACATTCTACACAATGAGTACTTTTACTTTTGGTACTTTAAGTATATTTTGCTGCCGATACTTTTGTACTTTTACTCAAGTACATTTTGAATTTCGGTCTTTTACTTGTAACAGAGTATTTCTGCATTGCAGTATTGATACTTTTATATTAGTAAAACACGTGAGTACTTTTTCCACCACTGGACTGACAACTGCCATTATTTCAGTTGTGCTTAAGTGGTAAACAGCACCAATCGGGTTACTACTGCTAGAAGTACAAAATTCCTATGTGCAAAATGTACTGTAGTAAATACCACAACCACAACATTGAATGCAGTTAATTCATTGCAAACTAGAAAAGTGTGCTCCTCAGATCACAGGTCTCCGCCAGGCTGGGTTGCCTACCCAGGGCCCTTTGGAAGCCAGTCATAGCCAATTGGAATGGGGTCTGACTCATACATCTTGATCACATCACATGACCCTAGTGTGTTTTGAAGAAACACATATGGCAGGGTGTCCCCAGTGTCATGGCTGGCGCAAATCCATGACAAATAAGGGAAGGAACATCTGGTGTAAAATCAATAACAAATGTTTATTAAAGAATTAACCTAACATAATCAACTACGATATAAATGGATGGCATAACTGAACAGATAAGATAAGGATACTGTGAGGTGTAGTCAGTAAATCAGTAGCCTCGATCTCCAGGCTTTTATATTCCTTCGCGTTTTGCTCAAAAATAAGAGCCTGGACCAGGGTGTTGACGTTCCTGGCATAGGAAGTGGGAGTCAACCTTTAATTTCCCCAACCAACCAGAGCGCAGTGGGCGTCGCTCCAAATGTTGTGACGTCAGGGCTCTCAATGCTGCACATTGGGGGAGGAGGAGATTGTGATGCAGAAGAAGTTTCCCGCTAGCCCTGCGGAAGCAGAAGCGCGCCCGAGATACAAACGCTTCAGAGCCGGATGAGGCGTCTACCTTTATATGTCTATGCATCACACCAGCTAAATTAGTGCAGATGCACCGTTAATATAGTGTCACTATCATTTTAACCACTTTATATATATATATGTCTCAGGTCATCCCTGTAAATAACCTTTTCATTCACAGCACCCCTGAATAACATCGTTACTTTATAGCACCTTACATTAAATGTCAAATTACGCTACGCAAATATGTCAATCTTTCCCCCTACAGCGTGTCACAGAGAAAACTTGAGAGAATATCAGTTTCCTTTACGATTTAGGACAGATTCACGTTATACTATACGTTTAACCACTTGAACCCCAGCATCCCTATTCTATTAGCCAAACATAGCCGATCTACAAGCTCACAAACGGGTCGCAAGTGCGACACGTTGTGAGCTTGTAGATCTGTCGTTTTTGGCAAAGATTTTTGGTGTAGATCAAAAAAGAACGTAGTGAGGTCCGGTTTACTAAGTCTAAGGGGTTAAACTGAAGTGATATTGATGAATTCCAAATATGATCAAAGCATCCTGCTGTGGCACCCCTGGACTTGTGTCACGGCACCATAGGGTGCCACGGCCCCCGGTGGAAAATGTCCTCAAATGTTTTTTAGTAAAAGTATCAATACTGCAATGCAGAAGTACTCCATTACAAGTAAAAGTCCGGAATTCAAAATGTACTTGAGTAAAAGTACAAAAGTATTGGTATCAAAAGGTACTTAAAGTACCAAAAGTAAAAGTACTAAAATGTTTGAAAATAGCAGATATACTTGTAAGGTCACAACGCGTCGCTATGTAGATAGGCTATTTTTTAATAGCCTATGTATAAAATAAGGCTAAGGTGGTTAATGTATGTTTTATATTGTAATAATCTATATCTGCAAAAGTGCAAAGTAACTAGTAACTAAAGTTTTCAAATAATTGTAGTGGAGTAAAAGTACAATATTTTCCTCTGAGATGTAGTGGAGTAGAAGTAAAAGTATTGAAATTTGTAAATACTCCAGTAAAGTGAAAAGACCTCAAAAATGTACTTAAGTACAGTACTTGAGTAAATGTACTTAGTTACTTCACACCACTGGCCACGGGGCACACACTTTGAGAAACCGTGCCCTGGAAGGTAGTTAGTTATTGCTCCACGCTCCCTAGGAAGCAGGGAGGGAGGGGCGGGCTTTATAAGTCCTCCAATTGTCGGCCCTGCCCCCCCCTTACCCACACACACACACACACACACACACACACACACACACACACACAGTTTGTTACAAGCTCTGCAAAATTTGGAAGTAAAAGAGCAAAATAAACAACTCATAATGCAACTTTACTCCACATGAACATTGTGTAGAGTTGTCAGTGTTTACCAGAGTGGTGAAAGCTGCTAAAACACGCTTGTGACAAGACATTTTCTCCATCTGACCAAACTTAGGTGAGTTTCTACAGGTGACTTAGCTTAGCTAATTAGCATTAAAGGAATTGATGGAATTTGCGTGTTTAATTTCACTTTTATTTTACTTGGTAAAGCAAAAACTAGTCAGGATGAAGCAGTGTTGTGTTGTGTGATGTGATGTGAAGTGAATATGTTGTATTGTTGAGCTGTGTTTGCAGGCCTAGTCAGTGGTGTAAAGTAACTAAGTACATGTACTCAAGTAGGCTACTGTACAATTTTGAGGAGCTTTTACTTTACTGGAGTATTTTACATTTTCAATACTTTTACTCCACTCCGTCCAAGAGACAAATATTTTACTCCACTGCAATTATTTGAAAACTTTTCAGTTACTAGTTTTTTGTAGATTTGGATTATTATTACAAAGCATACCACTTCAGCCCTAGCCTATATAGTTAGGCTATTTGAAAATAGCCGATCTACAAACTCACAATATCAGTGGTTTCTATATCAGTGGTTCTCAAACATTTTCATGTCAAGGACCCCTAAAATAATATGTATTTGGACCCCCATCTCAAAATATTTAGTTCCAGGGACCCCCAGAAGCAAATATTTCAGTTACAAATGTTCGCTTTAAATATATACATTCAAAGATTTGCAAAAACTTTAAAAAATAATAATAAAAAAAAATAGCAGATCTACAAGCTCGTAGTGCCGCGCTACGAGCTTGTATATCTGCTACTTTTGAATAGCCAAAGTGTAAAATAATGCTTTTTTAGCTCAAATCAAAAAATTACACAGATGCGTTCCAGGTCTTAAAGGACGACTTCACCGCTTTTCAACCTATCTTCATATAATTGGTCCTCACTAATACTCATGATAAAATGGTAAAAAAAAAATCTACTCGGTCTGTGTCTCAGAGGAGGGCTGTGGACAGTTCAGAGTCCCGTCTACCAGTGACATCATCAATGGGGAATCCAAGCTAATAGAAACTGCAGGCTTTCTATTCCTGGAAAGTTGCAATGCAATAAAAGGAGCCATTATTCTCGTGTTAATAAAAATCTAAATAAAAAATGTGAAATCTTGTTGGAAAAAAAAATCATGCCTAACGATGATGTCACTGGTAGACAGGTTTCTGGACTGTCCACAGCCCTCCTATGAGACACAGACCAAGTAGAAAAAAATTGTACCATTTTATCATGAGTATTAGTGAGGACCTATTATATGAAGATAGGTTGAAAAGCGGTGAAGTCATCCTTTAAAGACTTAACATTATTTATAAAAAATATTTTCGGAAATCGCCATGGGAAACATTAATGGGTTTTCTATCAGTGACACCACAAAATGGCCGCCACTGCTATGCTCTATAAGTGTATACAGGGTATTTGCACATTTATAAAGTTACAATTATGACTTTTAATACTAAATTGGCCAAATGGTCAAATTATACGTAAGAAAAAGAGGCAAACATTGTGAAAATAGCCGTATTTTAGTATTCGTATACTAGGCTGCATGTTGTGACAGGATACAGTATACGTATACTAAACTATGTATGTTGTGACAGGATACAGTATATGTATACGTATACGTGGCTCTCGGTTACTTGAATTAATCTTTCTTTCTTTCTTTCTTTCTTTCTTTCTGATACTCTAGGCTGGCAGAGGTGTTGCAGGGGACACCCCCCCCCCCCTCCTCTTCATTATAAGCCTGGACTATGAAGACAGGCCATCAGTGGAGGAGGGTCTCTTTTTTTTATTTATTGTATAAACACACACACACAAACACACCCCACACACACACCCACCCACCCATACACCCCCACACACCAGAGCATGTGAGCGGAGCGGAGCGCGAGCGGAGCGGTGAGCGGAGCGGCGGGATTTGGACTCGAGCGTGGAGCGGGTTTTGAAATGGGTCGGAGCGACATTCGGAGCGGTACTGCCCTCCGCTCCGCTACCGCTCAGTGCGCGCCAAATCGCCAATAAAAAACATGTTTGAGCACGGCCGGCCCCAGTAGAACGGTCCACAATGCACCTGTGCTTTGTTTACAGCTGAGCTGAGCTTCAGTCCCTTCACTAACACTATTGCGTTTAAAAGAAAGAAAATCAACAAAAACAAACATGGAGTTTGCCAAGTATTACAAAAAAGTAACTAACAAAACGTACAGATGTACTATTCGTTTTAAAGAAACAGAAGATGACGACGAGACCGAGACGGAATGTGGCGATACAATAACATGCAGCAAAGATTCAAATTGGAATCTGAAAAGACACCTCGCTAGGAAACATGAGGACGTACTTCGCCAACATACTGAGAAGAGATCAAAAGGTTTGTTGTCATTATTAGCCGTTTTGAAATAGGTAATTTGCAAAGGCCAGCTTATAATGTGTAGACCTAATAAGCATGCATTTGTTTTATAGATAAAGAGGCGCAGCAGCAGCAGACAGAGAAACAGAGTGACCACCTGCAAAAGTTTCTCACTGGGAGAAAAGGCCCTACCGTGACACGGGAAAGAAAAAGGGAACTGGATGAATCATTTTTTAAAATGATAGCCATGGACTACGAACCTCTAAGTAAAGGCGAGCGTGATGGAATGCGACACTTTGCCAGTATGGCCCAACCAGGTTACACTCCGCCTTGCTACAACACTGTCCGCGACACTCTTATGCCAAATGCCATGCAAGAGATGGAAACCAAGCTAAGAGATCTACTTGAAAAGGGTGAAGGATTCGTTCTCTCAGCTGACATTTGGACAAATAGGAGAGGGCACAGTTTCCTTGCCCTTGTGGCGAGTTTCATAGATGGGACGTTCAAGGGCCACACAGTTCTGTTAAGCTGTGAGCACATACAGGGGCACCATACCGCCGACCGCATCTACCAAAAGTACGAAAGTGTGCTGAAAAATTGGAACATTCATCGACGTGTGATTCGTGTTGTGACTGACAGTGCCAGCAACATGATTAAGGCATTTAATATCCTCAGTGACACTGACGTTTTAGAGGAGGAAAAGGAGGATGATGAAGTGGTCGCCACGCCAACGCCCGATGAAGAGGAGGAAGAAGAGGATGACATTGTGGAACTACCAGCGCTCTCACAGAACCAAGTGGACGAGGTTACCAACAATGTAGAGAATATGATAAACCAGTACTTCACTGTATCAAGTTTACACCTGCGATGCCCAATTCATCTGCTCCAGTTAGCTATCAAAGACGCTATTAACGAGCATGATGATATCAGTCGCCTGTTAAATAAAGTGGGGAGGCTGGTGAAAAGTGTGCGCAAGAGTTGTCTGAACACGGAGGAAACCGACCGTCTCGGTGTACGACCCACTACTGCTTGCCCGACGCGATGGAGCAGCCAGTTACGCATGATCGAGTCTGTCCTTAAATTGTTTGAAAAAGATCCATTATGGCAAAGCAAGCTTAAGACTAAAGTTCCAACGCTGACCCTAAATGACGTTCGTCGGCTTACTCACCTTGTCGAAGTATTGTCACCGCTGGCTGACCTCACAGACAAAATGCAACGGGAGCTTGGGAATTTAGGGATGATTCTCCCCGCTGTCAACGAGCTCAAATCCCTGCTTGTCAATTCCAACGCAGCCCTTCCAATAGGTATTGCTTCGTTTGCAGAAACACTGGCCAATAATGTGTCAACCCGCTACAGAATGTACTATGATGATAAACACATCGTCTTAGCGTCAGTATTAGATCCTCGTTTTAAAACAGAGTGGATAATCCGAGATGAAAAGGTTTGCAACAAACTTGGAGACATTCGTGACCTCCTCTTGAAAGAAGCGGAGGAAATGAGCAGAGCAGGTCATCACGGCACCGCCGAATCAGCCAGTACTTCAACCACATCTCCTGATCCCGCACCCGCACCTGATGTAATCAAGAGAGCTCGCATGTTCGGGTCGTATTTCTCAGAGAAGAACGCTGCAGGAGACGCGAAAAGTGAAGTCGAAAGCTACCTCTCCGCCCCAAGATCTAACCCAGATGAAGATGTCCTTGCCTTTTGGAAAACAAACTCCACGGCCTTTCCGCGCCTGACTAGAGTAGCCCGCAGAGTGTTCAGTATTCCCAGTGGCTCTGCCAGCGCAGAAAGGGTGTTTTCAGCCGCTGGTCTGTTGTCTAGAAACCACCGCATGAGTTTGAAGCCTCAGACTCTGGCCAAACTCGTGTTCTTGAAAGTCAACTCAAAGATAGCCGACTGACAGCACTGTAGGCAGGGGAGGGGAGTAACGGGACACAAGCACTCTAACGTTTTATTTTATGTTTAAATGCACAAAGTGACAAATAGCCTAATTTATCGAAAAATGCAATGAGCCTAAAGTTCATTAGGCTACAACGAACGAACTGTCTTTATTAGGCTACAGCAGCCAGCAGGGCTTTTATTATTTTATTTCATACATTATAATGTAGCATTCTTTTTGTTTTTGTTTTTATACATTTCTGTAAATGTAGCCCTAAAGCACTTTATGTTTTACTGTGAGACGTTTTGTTGTCATGTCGAGATTGTCGATTAAGTTAGTTATTTAATATAGCTATACTGTATGGCATAATGCAATATATGCATGGAGAATGAGAATCACAGTGCTTTTCTGAGTTCGTTTGATAACAAGCCTATTGTGTTATGTGTAGGCCTACTGTGTTGTAGTGTTCAGTCAGTGGCATAATCCTCCGACATACATTTTTAAGAATGTCATTTTTCTAACTTGGCCACCTTGTTTTTTTATACCTACCTGATTGCTTGATTTAAAAGGCTACTTTATCACAGTGAGTGGTACAATTATACCCTACAAATAGTGCTAAAAGGATAACACAAAAAGCCCTGAGGGCTTGTGGCAGCTATTGTGTATTTTGGTCCTGTGTTGCACTTGCAGTTGAACTGAACTTGATGATGCGGGGTGCCGTGTCAGGGTGTTAAATAAAAAATATACCGTACCACGGTTGGTAAATTTGAATGAACTTGGTCTGTTTTCGTTACTCTTCTTCTGCTAGAAACTTAAACCATATTTGAAAGTTATTCAGTGACATTTAAATTATATTTGTTGGGTTAAATATATTTACCATTATATTATAATGCACAAAAAATGGTTAAATAAACAAATTCTTATTTTAAACTTTACAGAAGGACAGCTATAGGCAGGCTTCTCTTATTTAACTAGTACTAAATAGGGTAATATAATAGGCTACACATTTACCTATTGTAATGCTGCTAATAATTTATATAATTAATAAATTACAAAATCCTAGCTATTTTAAATGCTCCAGAAAATAGCGCACTGGAATCTATGGGTCTTCATGCAATGCCGATGTGTTTAATTTAGCCACTATTAGGATAACAGGCTTTTATATTTTTTCCCGACTTTTTTTTTTTTTTTTGCTGAGAGCGGACTTTCTGAGCGGAGCGCGGAGCGCCCGGTGCGCAAATTAAGGTGAGCGAGGGAGCGCTGCGGAGCGGAGCGAGGGGGGGTTTAACATGAGCGAATAGCGAGCGGCATTTCAGCCCCCTGGAGCGCGGAGCGGCATTTTCACCCGCTCCGCTCCGCTCACATGCTCTGCCACACACATACGTAAATGCCCAGAAGACTGAGATTCTCACCTACATAACACCCTCCCAGACCATCCACCTACTGGTGAAGCCAACCAGATGTACGGAGGATGGAGATGTAAAGTACTGGTGAAGCTGACCAGATGTATGGAGGATGGAGATGATGGGAGACGCCCGCTGAAAGGCTCATCCAAGGATGCCCTGCCCTAGAGATCGAGATCTGGAGATCTCGTATCCATGGGTTTGTCTGCATGGGGGATTCCTCCGAAGACCTTCCGCACGGTCGAACGGCCGAAGACCTTGTCCTTCTCGGTCCTGAAGACGGCTGATGAAGACGGCTCAAAGTAGGAACCTCTTTAGGGCTGTCAATTTTTCCTTTTCCTTTGCTGGATGCTGCTGCTGCTGCTGCAGTTTGTGTTGTGTGATGTTTTTGTTGTATGCTGTTCGTGTCATGTGCTGATGTGGTTCAAGATGTACAGTAGCTCTGTTGCTGTCATGTTGGGGCCCGGTGTGGCAGTGAAACATTCAGTGAATGTTGATTTGTGAATGTTGGTTTGTGGCTCTGGAATTGAAAGCTGATGTGTTCCAAAAATGTGTTTTGCTAAATTAGACCTGCTGGTGGCGCTATAACGGGCCAATGTTAAAAAGGGTGGCATTTGTTCCTCAACATAGTGTGAATGTGCGTGCAAAGTTTGACCGCAATCGGACGCTGCGTTCATGATTTGTGGCATTTTGTTCAAACAAGCCACTACAGCAAACTTTAGATGTGAATCTTAGCCAGTCAGGATGGAATATGAAAAATCAAACAGTGCGTCTTGATCACTTGACAATAGAGATCATGTGTACCGGTTTGCATGAAATTTGGATAAAATGGGAAGGAGTAATATAAAAAAGTGTTATGTTTGTGTTATGTTTTACATAAGTCGGCCTCCTGGTGGCGCTATAAAAGGCAGATGTGAAAAATGCAGGGCAAAGGTTTTTCCTTGGCCTCTAGGGAGTGCGCATACAAAGTTTTACATATCCGTGCATATCACAGATCCGTGCAGTTATAGGTAGAACACGAATCGTCCTGTTATAGCGCCACCATGAGGCTGATTTAACAACAAATCAAGTGGCATTTCTTCCTCGGCATAGTGGGAATGTGTGTGCACAATTTTCACAGAAATGGCATGCTGTGTTCATGATAGCAGGCATTTTGTTCAAAACAGAGCACTCCTGCAAACTGTGGAAGCCATTTTTAGCCAATCAGGATGGAATATGAAAAACTTGAAAGACCTGTTTTGTTTAGTGACTATAGGGATACTGTGTAGCGATTTGCGTGATGTTTGGACAAAATCTGTGGGAGTACTGTCAAAAATTTGTTTTGCAAAAAGCGGCCTCCTGGTGGCGCTATAACAGGCCCATGTGAAAATGGTAGGGCAGAGGTTCTGAATTGGCATCCAGGGAGTGTGTGTGCACAGTTTCGCTGCGATCAAGCCAACAGTGCCGGATATTAGCTGTACACAGACAGACAGAATGACGGACGGACGGACAGGGGGTAAAACATACTCTCGCCATGCCTTTCGGCCTGGCGGAGACAATAACTGTTTACTGTGTACTGTCATACATGACTTCCATAATTAGACATTAACCCAGTAAGACCTGGAACGCATCTGTGTCATTTTTAGATTTGAGCTAAAAAGCGTTATTTTACACTTTGGCTATTACAAGCTCATAGATCTGCTATTTTTGAAAAATCAAGATTTTTTTTTGCAAATATTTGAATATATATATTTTCAAAGCGAACATTTGTAACTCAAATCTTTGCTTCTGGGGGTCCCTGGAACAAAATATTTTGAGATGGGGGTCCGCGGCCAAAAACAGATACATTTTGTGGTCCTTGACATGAAAAAGTTTAAAAAACACTGACATACTGTAACAACATAAGTTTTTTCAAAAAACTGTTAGGATTTAGAAGACATGTTGTAGAATCCTCAGGCCTTAATGGGTTCAAATACAATATATTTGTCATGTTATCATCCTACCATATCTTAAACCTGAACACATGCCAGTTCAACAATATATATCCTGTGTGCTTGGCCCTACCATGGGTGCCATGGGGTGCATGCATGGCTTGCATTGATGGCTTGTAGCAGCCGTTAATGGAATAACTTATTAGATTATGCAAAAGTTATTATGCTATTGATTCAGACATTTTGGTAAGATATTAGATTATTGGCTATTATTACATACAGAATTGAAATGACAGATTAAGTTATTGCCAGCTATTACATTATCGGAAGTTATGACATTATCGGCTGCGTCCATGAATGGCCCCAGTGGGAAATGAAGCATTCATCCTAGCAGTGTTTGTGCCATGCTGTGCCCATCAAGCAGTGTTAGGACCACAGCTTGACCGATCTCTTCATTGCAGCTACATTTATCTCAACTAAACTTGAGATAAAAATCACATCACAGCAGCCGGCCCAGCTGGAGAGCTGTGTATCAGTTGATACAGGTCACGGTGCCAATGTTACAGGGGTCACGGTGTGGGTCTCATTCATTGGGTGGGTTCCTTATCAGTTTTGAACTCATCATGAGCCCACTGCTTCAAAGCTTGACAATCAACTATGCCATACACCGCTGCAACTAGCCATTATTTCCTTTGCAATTATTCTATTGATAACTTTTTTGAATATTCAAATAATCGAGATGCACTTTTTAATGTATTTTTATATATAACAAATTGATGCGGAACAAAATAAATCTAATTGATGTTTTATAATTAACTACATCGATTAGTCTGATTAACCGCCTGTTTTTATGCTTGATTGTACAATGGTGCCTTGCAAAAATAACGAAAATAGCAGATCTAAAACAACGCCGAGATCAGAACGTGATCAGTCTGGCAATGCCAGGCGAATGTTATCACATACATACCCAGCATATATTTGCCCTGGGTTAGTTAGGGACTAAAAAGAGAGGGTGATAAGCTTACACAGATTAGCCAGCTTTCATATCAGTCCTACGGCATAATATGGCAGCTGACCAATCTGCACTGAATTGTTTATGGATGGTTTGATGAAATTCACAGCTGAGCAGACACCAGAGTTAATCCGGGCTCAAAGGAACCCAAATAAGAGCGGAAAACAGCAACCTTCAATGGTTCACAGAATGGCAGTGTAATGGCTGGCCGTGTTTTTAGCCAACTCCCTCCCACACCGTTGGCAAATCCCTTTTCATTCACCAGGGCAGTTCATTTACAGTAATATTAATCTATTTATTCAACAAACGTGTTGATCAAATGCATTTTTTTGTCTTTGTGAATACATAAGTCTATGGTCATCATGTGATAAACAGATGATTACCAGAGGGAGCGAAAGGTTATCCAATCACCTACAGTTGAGAGCTAGGGTTGAGAAAGATTGGATTATCCCTGAATGTTAATCCATATGTATACACTTCAACATCTGTTCCATTGTTGCAGGCTCACCGACCAGCGCTGAGATGAAGGCAGGGAATGTGAATGTTAACAGCAATAATTCTTGCAGTTAGGTAAACAAAGCATATTCAGAGTCAAGTTGGACTTAATTGCTGTAAATCACTGCATCACACTGTTAAAGGAATGGAACATGGCATTTAGAAGATGGATTTTCCATAGGGTCATTTTCCTGTTCTGTAGTTCACCTCAACAGCTAAGGCAGTCAGGCATTACCCTACAAACTCAGACTACAGCTTATTACCACAACAACTAACAATTATTCTGCTGCTGTCAAAGTCCAGTCGTTAATTAGCTCTCTGGTGAATTTATCACACAACTCCAGCTGTTTCCCATAAGACACGTAGATTTATCGGCTTGTTTGCTACTATATGGATGGAAACACCGTATATTTCCACAACCCTGGAATTGCTCAGTGGCAGGTCTATAATGTTAGAAGTCGAAATGTCACGATGTGTACCTTTTGTGAATCACGGCAGTGGCATATATGTCAATACTGCTTGGTCAAACCTGACAGGCTCCGACTATAACGTTCACAAAGAATCACGCCTCGTTTAGCTGGTAGGCTACCTGTTGTGGCCAGACCCTCCGAGGTTTGATTAAAGCTACTGTACGTAGACCGCCTCGAGTCATTATTACCCGCAAGGCTCTCTTTACTTGGCTCGTCTCATGCTGGAAGCCTACAGGCATGAGACACACAATGTACCCTTTAACAAGGTGGTGCCATTAAACCACTTTCAACCTGGCAACCCTATTGTGGGCATGTCATTATAGGAATACATTTTTAAAAATAGCCGATATACAAGCTCACAACGCGTCACGTTGTGACCTTGTAGATCTGCTATTGTTTGACTGTTCTAGAAACACAGAAGTTATTTTTGCACTGACGTACTTTCAGTGCGTCAGTCATCACCAAACAACCATTGTTTACAATGAACGTAGCCCCGCTCCAGGCGCCGAGTGCATGTGTTGTGCACATCAAAAGCTGTTGATGCATCTTTCAGAGCTCGGTTCTATTCGAAGACCATCCGAAATACGTTGGAGCAACGCAGAAAGGTAGCCTGAGTTGGAGGAGCAACACGGAAAAGTCTCTTTTTATTTAAAACGTGTATTGCAGTGTACATTTATGTATGTTTGTTTTCACTTGTTCTGCTACACAGGTCTGTGCTTAAATTAAACGATGTGAACGGGCGGAACTCGCGTGAAGCGTGTCGATGATGCTTTCAGGAGCCTTAAGTGATTAAGACATTTCCATTTAAAGTAAATATGTTCAACCAAACAGGACCAAAAATCACCTCCAAGTGAAATGATTCATCCAGAATGAAGTGAATGAGTGATGTTTATTTTTTTGTAGGACAGATGGTGCTGGATACACCTGTGACCATTAGCTACCCAGACAATGGAAGAATATTGCCACAGACCATATGTTGAACTGTATGGGCTACATGATCCATGTAATATAGTGAACAAACAAGATGTTCAGGGGAAAAATTACAGCTTAGAAGGAGGGGACCGAGAGCAGATGCAGGAGGGGACAGTAGAAAATTACATCAAAGTAGGGCGTTATTGTTCAAAACGTTTTATGTGGCAACTGAATGGCCAGGTGCAGAAAATGGATAAAAAAAAAGAAAGACAAAAAACAGGTTAACTAAATGTTCCTCTAGGCAGCTGCTTTAGTGGTTGTGCTCACACGTGTGAGCTTACACACACGCGCACGCACACACACACGCGCACACACGCGCGCACACACACACACACACACACACACACACACACACACACACACACACACACACACACACACACACACACACACACACACACACACACACACACACAGCCCTCGACAAGTGATAATAGACAGACAGACACGACACACACACAACTCTCTGCAAGTGCTTGACTAACAGACAGACAGACAGACAGACAGACAGACAGACAGACAGACAGACAGACAGACAGACACACAGACACACAGACACACAGACAGACACACACGACACACGCACAGTACTTTGTGCACGCACAGCAATAAAGACAGCACTCACCTTTGACAATGAGGTTGAGGAGCTTTGGCCGTGGGTTGCGCTCACTCTGAATAGAACACGTGTACTGGCCGTCGTCCGTTACATCCACCTTCTGTATCTGCAGGCTGTACTCGTGTTTGTCCCCGACGCTGGACACGATGGACACCCGCGGGTCCACGGACCACTTGTCATTCCCCGCGAATATGATGCTGGAGCGATTCAACCAGGCTCCCTTAGAGATCCCATCCAACAGGTAGCACCTACACAGGGACGGGAGAGACACTTCAGTCAGCTCTGAGGACAACGGTTGTTGTGTGTGTGACTCTCCAATAGATAAGTGCATTTGGTCTTCAACACCATTGAGCACAGGCTGAGATGGTGATGAATTGCAGCGGTGGAAGAACTACTATCTCCCGCAAGTAAAAGTCCTGTATTCAGGAGTTTTACGTATTAAATATTGGCATTAAAATATACTTGTAGTACCAAATGTAAAAGTACTCACTATGCAGAATAGTCCATTTCACACAATCATCTTATTGGACACTTTAACGTTGCAGCTGATAAAGATGGGGCTGGTTTTAATTACTTTATGTGCTGCTGGGTAGCTTAACCTAATCATCATTTACCACTTAGTGTATGTTCTGTATTAATAATCCAAATCTGCAAAGTAATTAGTAACTAAAGCTCTTAAATAACTGTAGTGGGGTAAATGTCTCTGATGTAGTGGGGTATAGGTATATAATACTCAATACAAGTAAAGGTCCCTTAAAATGTTACTTAGGTACAGTACTTGACAGAGAGCAGCAGCAAGATATATTTCCTTTTTTATTTTTCAATCTTCTCCCAGGATAAAAACTAAAACGGTAAGGCCACCACCTTCAGCTTAGTCTCAGATGCATGAAAGACCTAAAGCTGTATTGAGTAAACAATACAAGTAAACGATGGTCTAAGTTATATCCTCGTTTACTTGTTGTTCATTTACCACTAAGGAATGGCATACTGCCACAGAGCAACTACAGCCAAAAGGCACGGCTGAATTATTATCAAATATATACACTGGAACACCAAAACCTTCCAGGCAGGTCAAGAACACCAGATCTGAAGATAAACAATCCCAGTGTTAATATAAGTCAGAAGGATTTTCAAATGGAACCAAATGGACCCATAAACGGACATAAAGGATTTTACTGTGTACCGTAGGTTTATGTTTATGGGCCTAATGATGTCTCAAAGCCATTGTAGAGAGCAAGACATTCAGAATGCACTGAAACACTCCTCCGAGGACTCATTACTAATGTGAGGTGGCGTGGAGAAATTATACAAACCACGCAGGGTGAAGGCACAGGCATGCGTGTTTTTAGTACGGTTGGGAGATCGAAACCAAACCACTTCCCCCTGGCAAAGCCAGCGCCATGCTCCATGGATCTACCAGACCACAACAACTACTGGCTTGTCAACAAGAGGAAGGAGGATGTGTGTATGTGTGTGTGTGTGTGTGTGTGTGTGTGTGTGTGTGTGTGTGTGTGTGTGTGTGTGTGTGTGTGTGTGTGTGCGTGTGCGTGTGTGTGTGCGTGTGCGTGCGTGTGTGCGTGTGTGTGCGTGGGCGCGTTCAAAGCTGCACTGGCAGACAAACACTGAAATGCAATGCCTTGCTACTACTAAAATAAATATGCCTCAAGAGCAAATGACATTGATCTGTTAAATGAAACAGGAAAAGCACGTCTCCAGGAAAAACGGCACACTGATTACAATCAAAGGCATCCACTATGATTAGTTTCACAATTTAAGTTCCTTTGTCTTTCTGTTGTTCTGCACTCCCTCTGAGATTTGTTAACTACAAATTGCGTATTTCACCATTGTAGTCACTGTTACATGGAAGGTAGAATGCATGTGTGTACTACTACTTGAGCGTCTGTGTCCTGTGATTAACATTGGCTAATGTGACAAAAGTAAAAGTGTCCTATTGAATGTTGAATCAAGGGCAGGTTCCATGGATACAGTCAATGTCGCTATAGAGCTAGTCCTATAGCGCACGTGTGCCAGGGCACACAGTAAAATCCTCAAAGTTAATTTATACACATTTGTAACCAAATAGACCCCATGCTCAGAGTTAAATTAACACTGAGGATTTTACTGTGTAAGTATGCGCATGCATGTACATGAGCTCGGGCAGATTATCTATGTGTGCATTAGGCACAAATTTGTGCAGTCATGCTGGACTACTCTGTTTGCACTGGAATCCCCTACAATACTCAGGATCATCATTTCAGTTTACTTTACGGATACTTTGCCAAACTTCAACATGTGCAGAGATTAAGGGGTTGTTTCTTCTAATTGTAGTCATAGTGTACATTGTACAGTATAGTATTATTGCCAGGGGTGCACATAACTGGTGCGCAGGTGCGCATGCGCACCCAAAATAAAAAATGCGCACCACATCAGACGACGCGAGGCGCTTTTGCGCACCAACAGCTGGGACAGGAATTTCCAAGCTTTTATTTTTTAGCAAAAATAAAAAATAAAAGCCTGGAGATCGAGGCTAGGAATTTACTTCCTGAAGCCACACTCACACAATCACTCTAAAGCACCCGTCGGCCCCATGTACAGCCATTAGGCGCAGGGGTAGAGATATGACTCGCGTCGCCTCGCATCGCCTCGCATTGCCTCGCTGCGTGCACGCAGCCAGCAGCGGCTGTTAGAGGCACTCGTCACCGATGATGAACGCACCGTAATGGTGCAAAATATGCCGTGAACGTCCCAATCTGGCGGATAAAATCAGCGCAGCAGCACAGGGCACCAACCTTGGGGGCTTTATCTAACAGCGTGAGAAAAAAAAACGGCGAAAATCGGCGGAATTTAGAAGCAGAGCGTCCTTTTTTTTCTCGCCCCCCCCCCCCGTTGACAAAACTGTCCGGTGGGCACCGTGCTGACCCCCCCCCCCCCCCCCCCCCCCCCCCCCCCGTTGACAAAACGGGGCGGGCGCCATGCGCACCAAGTCACATGTCCAGGTGCTCTTCTGCGTACCAGACCTAAAAAGTTATGTGCACCCCTGATTATTGCACACATCTATCACTATTATCAACCTTGGTTTTTGATGTACAGTTATAAACTTATGTGTGTCTATAATCTCACAATGGCTTTCCAGTCCCTTCTGTTGTGTTACTGTCCATACAGTAACACAACAGGGAATCATATTTAGTATTTTGAGTAGGTTTGAGTAGCTTTTTTAGCGTAATGTTTCTATTTTTACAGACTTAAATTGATTGGTTTCCATGTGTTCCACGTCATTTGCAACCCTGCTAAAAT
Source organism: Gymnoscopelus microlampas (assembly GCF_963454915.1). Lineage (NCBI taxonomy): Eukaryota > Metazoa > Chordata > Actinopteri > Myctophiformes > Myctophidae > Gymnoscopelus > Gymnoscopelus microlampas. The sequence goes on from NC_139946.1 coordinate 21,130,793, forward strand.
ATACACTAAGCTAGCCCAAATGGAACGTACTGGCTGGGAATAGATGGCAGCCACACGTAGAACTTAATACGTGATGGCAGTGACTGAGCGTTTATGTAATCATATGATAATGCGTTACTTGAGCAGCAGCATGCTGATTTGTATACCAATGTACGTTTGAAGAAAACTCGTTTTGAGGCCAACTCTATTCTGATGAAAAGTCAATACACAGGATTTGAAAAACAAAGCGATGAAAGCTGCGGTCAGCGCAAAGCAGTCGTTTTGCTCTCATCATTCCTGCCGTCTCTCTGCGCTGATGAAATCATGTCTCTAAGTGCCACAAACAGTGAAAGTAATGGCCACAGAAAATAGGCCATAAAACTACTGTTAAGCTATTGTCAACATGCCATCCAGACTGCCAGCTTAGGCAATAAAGCCTCAGAGGAAATCAGTTTGGCATCCAAAACAAAGCCCTGTAACCTGTGCCAAGGAAATGCCCGTCAGACATGCGAGTAGTAGAGGACAACGGCCGTCGTCGCTGCTGGCTTTACCTCGCAGATGCACTTCCCTGATGACAGTGTCATAAAACGTTTGTCACAATGGAGAATGGACAACATCGAAAATAACAGAAACAAGGCGGGTTTCATAAAACTCTTAGTTAACTGACCAAATAGAGTGGTGCTTGAATATGATGGAGCTTGCACAAAAACGAATTTCACCCACTTCTTGTGTGACCAAACCTGTGATGTGGTAATAAAGTTGATTCTCATTCTGTTTCTGGGCCTAAGGCAAGACCTATGCGGGGGCTCCAAAGCAAGGTCAGCATAAAGGTCTTTAAACACCGAATTTCTTTTCATGTCATGAGTACATCCACACAGAACGCTAATATTAAGCAGCGATAAAGCAACATAATTTGGAAGAAGATCACATTTTTACCACGAATAAAGGTATCAATCTGTGTGAATGAGGCATCAACTATATGAACAGCTTGATGCAAAATATGCTCCAACAAACTTTTGTATCGTTTGACCGCCATGCCCCCAGTCTGTAAAGACCTTAACATGGGTTGAAAAGTCAACATAACTGAACCACATTTTTGAGATAATTGGTCATTATAGGTGAAACTATATATTTTCACAATTTTGCATAGAATAGGGCTTCAGTGGTCAAAAGACACATACAGTGCACTAGTTATCATCTCCATGCGCATTACGGGTCAATTTGGACACCCCAAGACTGGGAGTGGGAAGGCGTTTGAACACAAAGTCGGAGACAGATGTTCTAACCCATTGTTACCGCTTCACACATGAAGATTTTGTTGTGTAAAGGCCAAGGTGACAAGAGCAAATCCAATAACCAGATCCATTGTCAATGATCTAAAGATAGAAATACAGGCCTAGGCTTACACAACATAAAGAATTTGGGCTGCTATGCAGAATACAAGGCGTGTCTCTACAGTACAGCAATAAGTGGAGCAGGGCTCCCTGCCAGCCTCTCTGAAGAACATTATCTTCAAATGACTGATCATTTAAAGCACATTTCTCATCATTTAACGCACATTTCACATTCCTTTGGGAGTCGCAGCTCTGCTGTAATGAGAAATCAGCATGACAATTATTTGATTTTATTCCAACTTTCATTTTGGCTCATTTCAGATCACAATGTGGAAATGTTGCCACATTCTCATCAAATCTATCAAATGAATTAGAACCAGACCGATATATCGTTTTGGCCGATATATCAGCAATGATTTGCCTTTTTTTTATTTTTTATTTTTTTATTGCAGATCTACAAGCTCACAACATTTCCGTACAACATGTTGTGAGATGGTAAATCAGCAATTTCTGAAGAATTTTGAATAGGGTAAGTAGTTACTTTAGTTACTTTTATTTTGTTAAAAGTAACTTTTAACAAAATAAAGTTCAATTTATTTGCATTTTATATTTGTTTGTTGTATAATTAAAGCTAAACTACCTTTTCATATATATATAATGTATATGTATATAAATGTATCATTTAATTCGCAAAATAAATCACAACATTTGTTTTAGTTTTTTCGAATTTATTTGTTTGCTAATAGGTTCCTTTCAGACCAACAATCTGCCTTGGTCGGTCGGACTCCAAAAGGAAGTGCAAACGCAGCAGAGCCGTGGTGGTGTTGATGAGAGGGGTGAGGAGGAGGAAGACCTACACAGTATACTGCAAACAAGTCATGTTTCCAGCTAACTTTCTATTCTGCTGAATTTCCCTTGTTTGTTCCCTCAAAACTGTAGATGCCTCTCAGAGCTGAAGGCAGGGCAACACGAAACCCATGATACCTCGAGTGAGCTTTACTTTAATCGAATCCCTTTTCCTGTAGGCGGAGCCCGACGGGAGGTATGCATCCCTTGGTCTGTACAAAGCCAAGTTAATTATTGCATAGACCCCAAAGGGTGCATTCTCGGGCAGCATTTTATGCTTGAAATATGCATTAAATGATACTTTTATTCGTCCCTGCGTGTTACTAGTGATTGCAGAACAGTCAGGCTCATTATGCCTATCCTCTTTATTGTTGTTTTCGGCTCACAAAGGCCACAGATTTGTATTCATTGCATTGGTGATTAGGCACAACACACACAAACATGTGCACGCAAACACACACGGCGCACACGGCGCACACACACAAACACACGCACACACACACAAACACACACACACACACACACACACACACACACACACACACACACACACACACACACACACACACACACACACACACACACACACACACACACACACACACACACACACACACACACACACACACATAAAAGAAGCGTGTGGGTGGCATTTGAGCACCTTGTATGAATAGAGATGAAACAGCCATTAATTACAGTATGGTGGTTAGTCTAAGACAGGAAGATTGTAATCTGTTTAGCCAAACTCATTCTAGCTCTTTGATAGGGTGCCATGATTAACAATAGGGCAGCAGTGTGACCCAGATTCGTATTTGCTTTTCAAAATAATGTTCTCAGCAAAACATTTTGCTGAAATGTAAATATGCTTCCTGGCAGCAACCTCACAAATCTCGTCTTGCAAACGTGTTCCAATGTTTCACAGTCTGGTAGTTCACATTAAGCAGATTTTATTTTCTTATTTTTCCTCTTGCCGCATTTTGGCAAAGAAATGAGCACACTTCTGGATGGTATCCTCTGTAGTCTGAGATTTGCCGTTATGTAACACTTATGTAATAGACACCGAGGACATTGATTTCAACTTCTATCTTAAGCCGTCTTTTCTATACTGTGTTACGCCTCACAGCACATATCAGGGAACTAATAGAGTGGTAGAGGACATTTGCACCGAACAAAAATGAAGTTAACATGAATTAGAATAATTAAAGACTCATCTAATCTTTGTCTTTTGACATCTTTCTCTCTTTGTATTTTTTCCCCTTCATTTCTTTCCTCTCTTTAATCAGTTTTCATAATTTATGCAAATAAACTAAACCTAAACCGATAAGCCATGACCTTAGCTGAGTCATGACATTTGGCACCATACGTTAAACCAGAACAGCCCCCATGTTCACAATGTTTCCAGCTAATTCCTTAATCTGCTGAATGTCCCTTGTTTACTCCCTCAAACATACAACTGCAATGCGTTGTACGCTTGTAAATTGGCTTTTTTCCCCTGACAATATGACATGCCCAAAATAGCAATGCCAGGTTGAAAGTGTCTAAACTTGCAGAATAATCTTATGAAATTGAAATTATTTTAATAATGTTTTTGATTGATTGATTTTTAATTTTTCCTTTTCCTCTCCTTTCCAATTCCCCCCCAGGGGGCAGCACCCCCACTTTGAAAACCTGTGCACTATACAGTCAGGTGTTACAGAGTGGACACGTTTTACAGACTCCATGCGTAAATGCACTGAGATGGCCATATTAAAAAGCCCTTTTTAAAGACTCCCCTGGCACATTACGTATTCACATCCTTGTTTTAACTGGAATTAGCCAAATAACATTGAATCACACTGCCACAGTCGAGGAACATCTTTAGAGACAACGGCTTTGTGTTTCCCTTAATGGAAACACGCACTAAAACCTTCCTGAATAAAAGGATGTTTTGAAGAGCATAATGAGAGAAACCTAATTCAGCCATTACAACCGGCGGCGAGTGGGAGTGGGAAGACGTTTGAACACAAAGTCGGTGACAGATGTTCTAACCCATTGTTACCGCTTCACACATGAAGAGAAAGAGAGATACCTAGACACGTGAGTGAGCACCATTCGCAGCACGCTTCGACTCCGCTCGCTGCCCTCAATGGGACTCCATTGTATCACAGAGCCTCAACTGAAAGTATTCTGTTCACACACACTGACGTTTAAGAATGAAGGCGTCAAAATGGCAAGTGAAAGGAGACTACATGTGGGGAATATGTTATGGTGCTGTGTGCAAATTCCATTTTCCTTTAATAAAAAGGCGGGTTTTTAACATTATTATATAATACATCATGAAGATAGATAAGACATATGGGACAGAGTGTGACATGCAACAAAAGGACAGAACATGGTTTGCAACTCTTTCCACAATCTTTGAATGCGACTCTGCAACTATGCATCCTGAAAGTCACAAACGGAAGCTGTCATCTGTTTGTCATTTTCTTTAACGAAAATATATTTTAAACTAGAAAAGTGCGCTCCTTAGAGCGCATGTCTCCGCCAGGTTGCATCTATAGGGCTGGGTCAGTCAGTCGTGGGGTGCAGCCATAACATCGTTCGGCCTTCAGCCGTCCGGCCTGGTGGAGATAAATACCTTGAAAATATATTTTTGAATTTCAATTTGTGCAAAGGGGCAACCTAGGTATGCTTGGACCAATTTGATTTACAGTAAGATTTTGTTACGTGACAGAAGTGGGGGAGGCTGGACACGTGCTGTAGTTTATTCCCACTTTCAGCACTTCCATTGTACAGACTGTTCGGTGGAAGAAGCATTTAAAGATTTTGTGAGCCAACACTCTGTCTTGAGAGTCTAGCGAGTATTACGCACCTTAAAGCCACCCACTGCAGTAAGAGAGGTCACGCAGTGTGGAGTTCATTGTGAAGTGAACATCTGTGTTCACTTCACAGTTAAACTCCAAACGGACCGTCCCCTTACAGTACCTCAATTTAGAATTGTATTATTCTTCGAGATTATACCGTCAAAAGTCTGCAGTATTATGGTGATCCTATCATATCCTTGCTGTTTCAGCGGCAGGGCCCCAGGTGTGTGTTTGTGTTTGGTGACCGTGGTGGCGTATGGTGTGGAGAGAAAGGACATGATGGCGCTGTGTGGCAGAGGTATAGAGCACAGGCTCTTAATCCCTGCAGTAATCCTGTCGACTGTGTGCTGTGGGAGACATCTGAAGAGCTCCAGTCATAATCCACACAGCCCTGATGGTGACACCAATCTCACAGGCACAGAGAATATTTCAGAACAAAAAATAAATAAAAAAAATGAGCACAATCTTAGCCATATTAAAAACTTCCAAATTCTCATTTGAAGTGGAAAACTTGGCAGTAAGACTTGTCGTGAGAGCCTTGTAAAGTCACAAATCCTCTTACAAACTTTTATCATTTTTGTTATTCAGTCGACATTCACGTTAGTTCTCTTCAAACTCTTCAAACTCTTCATCCATCGGACTTTTTATGCTATCAGCATGCCTTTCTTAAGGGCCCCTAGCAGCTAGGGCAGGGGCCCCTGAATATACTGTTACGCCCCGCTAGAGAACCTGTATGTGAATGAAGTGACCCTTGCTTGAAAGGTCTGAACGGTTGAATAGTTAGGACTTGTAGATGAACCACGAGTCAAGTCAATGCAGTGCAGTGCAGAGAGACATTACATAACTGAAGAAACGAGCAAAACAAACCCACGGCCTCTCAGGAATTCTGCTTTGACAGGCAGATATTTGTGGTTCTTCATGTTCGATATCAGTCTTCACAGCTTTTGAACTTCACAGTTCAAAAGCTCACAAGCAGCACATTTCCATTCCCGTCATTAAAGGAATAGTATACTTCAAAACATGAAAATTCTCTCATAATCTATCATCTTCATGCAAGGTGAAACATGGTTCAACAATAGGCCTTTTTCACAGCAGCGATATTGAGATAAATAATTGCGTGATGTTACTTCCTTCCTTTCCTTCAGGTATTACCAATGATACTGATTGCATTCAGGTCAAAGGGAGTCGGTGTGCTGCTACTGCATGCTATATTATTTTCCCCACTTTGGTTGGGTGAGAGGAGTGTCTTGTTGTTACCTCAACAAGGCAGACGCGCTGACAACGCTGGCTTGAGGCTTGTGAGCCGTGCACCGAGTGAGCCGCCAGGCCAGCAAGTGCCTGCGGCGAGAAGCTAATGGCCACGCTCGTCGATGAGCGCGTCCGAGTTGGCTGGACAGACTCGTTCATCACGTGAAGCAAAATGAGCACTCCCCTCCCCCCCCATCTCAGCCAATCACAACACAAGCCAAGTCCCACCCAACCACAGTGGTGAACGCAATATCCCCTCCTGTATTGTGCATGTTGGCTCAATGGAAAGGCTCTGCTACACTAAATGGAACACAACCTTAATTAGAGTCATTGTTAACACCATTCATATAATACATACAGCATAATCCAAGTCTTTGCACATTCACGCTGTGCTTGGTGAGATCATAGAGGTCTATATCACACAAACGTTAAGAGCTCTGCAAGGCCTATCGGTGCACAAAAGTGTTAAAACATTGAATTAAATGAATGAAAACATCAGCTGCAGTGAATATTTGCACTCAGTGCACTAACTTTCTTTCAGAACGTTTGGAAGGGATGTTAACGATTCATTGACTATCTATTAATTGCTATTAAGAATTTAAATTGCCCACATGAACCCTATAGCTAGTAGCATCCCTATTCTGGGCATTTCATGTAAATACTGTAGATTAAAGACTGTAAATCCTGTATGATAAAAGATAATTGGGCCAGGGGGGCCTCCTTGAGTCTAAATCCATCCCTGCCCGCACAATTTGTGAGCTTGTAGATCTGCTACGTATGTCTGAACAAAGTATGTAGGGTTCAAGAGGTAAACTGAACACTTTTCTTTGTATATCCTTTATTTAAGGTAAATCACATTGAGATTTACATATCTTCTTCATACTCACACAGCTACACTCATTCACACCTGGGAGCTGCCCAGTACAACCACAGTTTTATATTGTTGGCCACGGAGCAGCTCCACTGGAGCGGTTTTGAGGTTAGGTGCCTTGCTCAAGGGCATTTCAGCAGTAGGTGTTGGTCATTCACTTCCCCACCCAGGTTCTTCCTGCCTGTCTGGTAGCACTGGGAATCATTCATTCATAAGTGCACTCCTCTAACCTTGACACCACCGCTTCCCCAGTCTGTGCTTTTGTTGAGTGTTAGTGTGAAATGTAAGATTATGGACTCCAGTCACATGATAGCCTACATAATATTCTATTTTATATTCTCTTCTATTGCATGGTCTATTTTTCGTATGCTACAAAAAAGTTGGTATCATACAGTACATCTTTGATTAAGGAATATAACATGCATTTTGTATTCTATATATCATCAGCTAAATTGAGGTAATAGATATAGATATATTTATGCTATAGATATGTTATAGATCAATGGTTCTCAAACATTTTCCCCTAATGTATTTGGCCGCGGACCCCCATCTGAAATGATTTTGTGCCAGGGATAAGAGAATGTTTGTGTTAAAAAAACATCAGAATTATTCCTAAATCAAAAAAGAAAAATAGCGGATCTACAAGCTCCCAATTTCAGAGCTTGTAGATCAGCTATTTTTGAATAGCTTAAGCACAAAATTAAAGTGACAAAATTAATTTTGCAGAGGACCCCGTGGAACCCCCTCAAGGACCCTGGGGATTTCTGGTCCCACTTTGAGAACCACTGTTCTAGATAGAACTTTATTGATCCAGAGGGGAATTCAGGTTCTCAGAAACTGGTATGGTAATTTTCTGACAACTGGTCACCATTGACTCCGGTAGCTTTGGAGAAAGCAGTTATGAACTTGTGAACTTACTGGCAAACTCCTTGTGTGTTCTGTGCAAATAAACTATCCATGTTTCAACTGGCATGGGGGGAGTACGAGTAGCTGACAGAATTGACATTTTTTTGGTGAACTACTCCTTTAAGCTTCTTTACAAATGTGTCTTTACACGAGAACTAGGCTAATTAATGTACAGAAAATCGTTCAGAGTGCTATATAAGTAATCTGCGAATTAATTCACGTCATTGATTTCTGCTTCCGAGCGCTGACATTGACTGAATGAATTCAACTTCAAATGAATAAAAATCAAGGAGCAGTTTATGAATTAATGGCCTGTTCGGAGTTGTGAGTTGGAATTCAGGGAAGATAAAGTGGCCTTTGTCAAGGCATAATGGGCTAGCATTTTTCCATCTCGGACCCAGTTCATCCCTATTATGAATATGTGTTGAATGTGCTCTGCTTTTGATGTATGTAGTGTGTGTGTGTGTGTGTGTGTGTGTGTGTGTGTGTGTGTGTGTGTGTGTGTGTGTGTGTGTGTGTGTGTGTGTGTGTGTGTGTGTGTGTGTGTGTGTGTGTGTGTGTGTGTGTGTGTGTGTGTGTGTGTGTGTGTGTGTGTGTGTGTGTGCGTGTGTGTGTGGGCGTGCGAGAGTGCGCGACTCCAACAACTGCCAGCGCTCTATTCAGAACTCATTTGACTCCCCGACTCACACACCCAGATTCTGGTAAATGTCAAATTCCAAAACTGTCTTGAAGACGCACGATCAAACATGGGGAGCGTCTTCGGCGCCATTATCTGTAGAACAAATAGCATTTTGTCAAGGGGCTGGGGAGTCGGGACCAGGCAGGAAAAATGTATTCTCCCCTTGGGCAAACTGCACGGAAGTCCTGGAAATGACTGTCCTCAGTCAAACGCTTACTGCCGCCGAGACAACAATGTTGGTCCTGTACAGTCAGCCCGGCGCTACTACTGAATCACAACCCTCTGCAGCAGCGGTCCTCAAAGTGTGGCCCGCGGAGCCCTAGGGGTCCTCCAGGGGGTTTCAGGGGGTCCTCAGTTAAATTGATATTTAGGAACCAAATGGACCGTTACAGGGTCCATTTGGTTACATTTGCACACTCTCCGAGTTATGGGGGTCCGTGACCTGATTACATGCCAAACTGGGGGTCCTTGAAATTAAGGCCCACTGGTGGGCCGTGAGGATATTGCAAGTGAGCCACCGAATAATTGGCAAAACACTAAGATTTGAATGATAATGTAACTTAAAAGTATACTACGTCATTTCCATTGATCCAAGTCAGAGCACAATTAATTGGTTGATCATTAAGATAAACATGCTCTGAAAATGAATGCGGCCCACCCATCTCATCACATCACTTAACACAGCAGTCGTGTTAAGTGGTCAGATGGGTGGGCCACGAACGGTTTTGAGATTTTCAAGTGCAGGGCCCCGATCCAGAAATACCGTCACTGTCGGGTGGAAACCTTGTATGTCCAAAACCGTTAAATTTCATGAAATGAAAAAAGAACCTGTGTTCCAATAGATCAAATATATTTATTATTTTGTTAAAGGTAGGGTAAGTGATATTTTTTGGTTAAAACAAAAAGTATTTTGTTAAAAGGTTAAAATACTATATTCTGATAGTAATCATTGCTATAGAGTGTTTGTTCAGTAACAGATGTCTCCCTGTCTCTCCAGCTCTTTAATAAACAGAAAATACATTTTTCGGTAGGTGTCAAAATCTCAGCCAATCAGGAGAAAGTACCCATTTTTAAGCTTAATTTGTATAGTGTTCCAGTTCCAATTTTGTCTGCTCATTTCTTAGTGTCATCACTTCCAATTTCACTTGTTTAATCTATATCCTGATTGAGTTCTCTGTCCTGGTTGGATAAAATTGGAAATGAAACTGAAACTGAAACAAAAATGCATTTTCTGTTTAATAAAGAGGTGGAGAGACAAGGAGACTCCTAATACTGAACAAACACTCTATAGCAATGAGTACTATCAGAATATAGAGCTATTTAACACTTATTTTAACCAACGCAAATCACTTACCCTACCTTTAAGTGGTCAGATGGGTGGGCCACGAACGGTTTTGAGATTTTCAAGTGCAGGGCCCTGATCCAGAAATATCGTCACTGTCGGGTGGAAACCTTGTATGTCCAAAACCACCTGATTCGGATGCTATCAATGCATTGAATGGGAGATTATCACGTTCTATCAGACCATTGAATGGGCGAAGTAGGCGACCTACTAGCTACCCCGCGATTTGTCAGACCATTCATTGGGCGTAATCAGGAGCTACTGACCTACCGACGGAGATGACTTAAATAGTTCAGTTTTGGTTTTGGTTTTGGTTGTTTTGGTTTCGGACCATGACGGAGGCGCGCAGTCTCAGGCGAGCTGTCCGGAGCGGTGCGACGCTCGCCTGAGCCTACTCAGCGCCGTTGGAGTTATGTACCGATAGGCACAGAATCGTAAATATTGTTGTGGGGACTGCTCCGCCTCTGTCGGTAGGTCAGTAGCTCCTGATTACGCCCAATGAATGGTCTGACAAATCGCGGGGTAGCTAGTAGGTCGCCTACTTCGCCCATTCAATGGTCTGATAAAACGTGATAATCTCCCATTCAATGCATTGATAGCATTCGAAGCCGGTGTAATTTTCATGAAATGAAAAAAGAACCTGGGTTCCAATAGATCAAATATATTTATTATTTTGTTAATACTTTTCAATAGCCGATCTACAACCTACGATATGAAGCAGGTTACGAAAAGACATACAAAGTTGAAATATGGAGATAAAAGGTTTCTGCCTGACAGCGACAACATAGTCTAATTAAGTTTTGAGATAATGTTTATTATAACTATCTTTTCAGAACACACACACACATACACGCACACACAGCTAAGCTTTGCGTACTGCCAGCCATTTTGGAAAGGCCAGTTAAAACCAGAAGGAACGAGTTCATCAGTAAACAGTTAAGAGTTGGAGTTTTGCAGTACCAGTTAGTGATAAACGATAAACAGCATTAATGAGTCAGCACACCCTTCGCAGAACAGGAGCCTGTGGTAGCTTTAAGGACACCTTGTGCTTCAAACGACTTCAGTCATTATATTTAATGCATTTTTCTTTTCATTTCGAGCATCACTGAGGACCGCCTGCAGTGTGAGGCAGTGTTCTGCAGGGTTTGATTAGTAAAAAGAGAACATAGGCGGCTGGGACATTTCCTTAACCACTTAAGCCCCATGTACTTCTTGTCGTGTGACAAATAGCAAAACTAGCCAATCTACAAGCTAGCAGCGCATCGTGTCGCGATGCATTGTGAGCAAATGTAGCTGTTTAAAAAAAATAAATGTTATGAAAATTTGCACAAAATAGAGACGCCATGGTTAATGTGGTTTCCATACATTTTATTTTAATTAAATTGTCAAACTGTGATATTAAACATAAATGACTGCTAAATGACTGTAATGTAATGTAATGTAATGTAATGTAATGTAATGTAATGTAAATATTTCATATTCAGTCTGAATATGACTGAATATGTCATGTCCAGCAAATTGAACCCTAGTGTTCTCGACCGTGCATTCGGCTTCATATTGCATTCCATTCCATCTCAGTTAAGTTCATTGTGCTTGGCATATTAAATTACTTAAAGAAGCACTTCAAACTGTACAATGACTAGGCACAGTAGTGCAGTGCCTTGCTCAAGGACACACGGCTGCAGCGAGAATGGTACCAGGGCCCTTCCATCCACCCCCCCAAACTTTGACATCCGCTGATCAGATGCACTAACCACCGGGTCATCCACATGGCCTCTCTGACATTTAGATTTTCGGGGGGAGAGAAAACTGTCCTTTTCAAATGTCACACATGCAAAGAAAAGTCGTTCGATGGAATGGAACAAACGGAGCCTCAAAGCCACATGCTAAACCGTTCTTTAACCCATTAAATCCGGGAACGCATACTGTGTCATTTTAGATTTTTTTTTAACTATAACCATTATTTTATACTTTGGGCTATTTTTTTTTATCTTGAACATTTGTGCAAATCTTTGAATACATATATTTTTTAAACAACATTTTAACTCAAATCTTTGCTTCTGGGGGTCCCTGGAACAAATCTTTTTCATGTCAAGAACCCCCAAAAAATATGTTTTTGGCCGCGGACCCCCATCAAAAATGTGTTGTTCCAGGGACCCGTCCCCCCCTAGAAGCAGATTTTTCAAAAATATAACATATATAAAATATAAATCTGATATTTTTGAATAGCCAAAGTATAAAATAATGGTTAAAGTTGTTGCATTCCCGGTCTTAATTGGTTAACCCCATGTGTGAAACACACAGCCGTCACACTGTCCCTGATGGAAGGAGAGTTCTGTGTGTGTCGGTAATGAGCCAAGGTGATTCAGGACTTGAATGGAAAAAGCACACTGACTCATCCCTCTAGGTGTCCCCCCACTGATGGTAATTACTTCTGGATCCCCGAGACCACCAACCATATATCTGGCCATTAAAATATCTTTTTAAAATGACCCTGTCCTTTGAAAATCATTGACTCAAAACTAGACACAACGTCCCACACTGCCTACAAAAAGCAGTAGAAGTGCATTCACACACAGATGGATGGATGGATGGATGGACGGACGGACGGACGGACGGACGGACGGACGGACGGACGGACGGACGGACTGACTGACTGACTGACTGACTGACTGACTGACTGACTGACTGACTGACTGACTGACTGACTGACTGACTGACTGACTGACTGACTGACTGACTGACTGACTGACTGACTGACTGACTGACTGACTGACTGACTGACTGACTGACTGACTGACTGACTGACTGACTGACTGACTGACAGACAGACAGACAGACAGACAGACAGACAGACAGACAGACAGACAGACAGACAGACAGACAGACAGACAGACAGACAGACAGACAGACAGACAGACAGACAGACAGACAGACAGACAGACAGACAGACAGACAGACAGACAGACAGACAGACAGACAGACAGACAGACAGACAGACAGACAGACAGACAGACAGACAGACAGACAGACAGACAGACAGACAGACAGACAGACAGACAGACAGACAGACAGACAGACAGACAGACAGACAGACAGACAGACAGACAGACAGACAGACAGACAGACAGACAGACAGACAGACAGACAGACAGACAGACAGACAGACAGACAGACAGACAGACAGACAGACAGACAAGACAGACAGACAGAGTTTGATGTTAACCTGGTATTTACGTGACCACTTGAGATAACCCATGCCACTCTCTATGCTCGGATCTTGCATTTTGTTAGTCACTCTGGATAAGAGCATGTGCTAAAGACCTAAATTGATGTAAATTGTAAGTGGCCTGATAGGGTTGCCATTTGAAATTCAATAAGCCGGCTCCCCAAAAAGTGAGGGTTTGCAAATTCTGATTAATGCATAAATTATGAGCTTGTCGTGAGTGATTGTGGGTTTTGATGTCGCCCATGAATACATGACTCAGTGGGGGGTGGGGGGTACAGAGAAAGAAGGGAGAGGGAGGAAGAGCTGAGGCACACAGAAAAGAAGAGAGAGACATGGAAATAAAGAGCAATGGGGGAGAGAGGGACATGGAGAGAAAGACAGAGAGAGGTGGGAGGGGGGTCAGAGAGAGATGGATTACCATGCAGAGGGAGGAGAGAAAGAGATGGGGCTGAGTTAGACAGAGAGAGAGAGATGAAGGAAAAGGCAGAGTGAGTGAGACAGAGAGGGAGGCATAATGAGAGAGAGGAAAGGGGAAGAGAGAGAGAGAGAGAGAGAGAGAGTAAGTGAGAGGCACAAAGAGGAGGATGCGTGTGTGTGCGCATGCACACGTGCGCGTGTGCACACAGAACAAATGAGCCAGAAGCCGCTCACAGGGGAGATCGAAACAACGGGGAATATAAATATCGTTCATAATTGCATTTGTGCGCTGTCACACGCATCCCGGGGACAAGCATGCAGACCCAGGACTGAAGGCAGGCAGTGGGTGGCAAAGACTCGCCGCTAGACGAGGCGCGTCGGAGCTCAGGGCACCGTAATAGTAGCCGGGGCCTCCGGAGCCTATTAATTATGCCTCATTTCATTTAGAATATGTTGTAATACTGTACACAGAAGAACAATAATGCCAGATAACTCGTTGGCCTCCTCTCTTCCCTGGTGACAGTGGGCCATTCGTCAAGGCACGGGAGTACCAAGCGATGCCACTTGTGGGTGCATAGCACCACATAACTACAGATATAGTACAGCAGTAGAATATGCAGCGCACACTGCATGCTTATACAGTATGATACAAAAACCTGACAGACACATTAAAATGGAAAATTATAGTCAAGGCAACAACATTCTTCTGTCTTACTTCAGGATTTCGGGGTGGGTTTATTTATTTATTTCGGTAGGGAGGAGCATACCACACACATTTCGGTTCTAATGAGAGATTTGCCTTTTTTTCTGCTTTAATGTGTTCCATGGTCACATCTCCAAACAAGCATGCGATGTGGTTTTAGCATCTGCTTGCCGAAAAAATTCAGCCACACGTTGTGAAGGCAGGCTATTTGTTGTGCACGCTACTGTCTGCGTCTCTGAGCTGGCAGGGAGGACCCTGAATATAGAACACCAGGGACAGCTGTCTCCCACAGCCATCTGCGCTCAGGTCCTCTCTCTCTCTCTTCCTCTCTCTTGTCAACTTTTCTTTTTGTCGCTCTCATCTTTTCGCAATCCACTCTCCCTCCCTTGTACCCTTACGAAAACACACTCGTACGTATACTGCAATGTTGTTGGGCAAGGACGCGCACTAAAACGTGAACAAAAAGGCACACACACACACACACACACACACACACACACACACACACACACACACACACACACACACACACACACACACACACACACACACACACACACACACACACACACACTGTGGAAAGACTCATTATAGGCCTGGATCCACGAGGACGGCTGAGAAGAACATCAATTACGAGTGACAGCTGTACTTCATGGCACAAAAGTGGGTCTACTCCAAGCCACGGCTTTGAACAGCAGAAGGTTATAGCCAAGTGATGACAAGGAGCACTGGATCAATAGCAAGACAAGAAAAAAAGTAAAAACCTTAAAAAGTAACAATACTATTTTCTATTAATTATGGGTAATATCTCACGCCTCAGTCTAGGAGGAATCCTTCTCAATCTCAGACACAACTGATTTGTATTCTGAAGCAATCTGCTGTCACTTGTTGTGAGTGTACGCGTGCGGGCGCGCATTCATGTTCCTGTGTGTGCCTGCATTTGAGGCTATTCCTGTCACAATGTGCTTGGTTGGATATTCTACCTACTGTACCTAACCGAGCAGTTTATCTCTAGATTGGCTGCCACCCAGGTAACAGGTTGAGCAGGTCAAGGGGGCAAGGTGGGAGACGTGAGGTGGAGGCGCCCTCTACCAGTTAGCCCACACACCGACAGGGTTTACAAGTCAATGACACCGGTGGTAAACAATGGAGTTTAAAACCCATCGAGTTCGGTCAGACAAACAGGAAGTTGTTTTTAAGTATCTGGACTGGGTCAGAACTCTTGAGAGGCCAGTGGGAGGGAGGATGTGGGAAACATGTTGCTGACTTGCATCATTGGCAGCGACCACCGTCAGTCCATGTTAACCACTATTTTATACTTTGTCGTAGGAGGGTGTCACTCCGTGAAAATAGCCAATCCACAAGATACAAGATTGTAGATCTGCAATTTTTGCAATGTTTTCTTATTTCTCTGTAAAACACTTCATTTTATGTCATTGGGCGTACGGAATGTAGACATGATGATGCAAAAACAAATATGTATATACATTTTTATTTTTATTTTTACACAAATACCGAGGTACGGCCCAAATGTGGGCTAACTGAACCGTTGCACCCCAGTATACAGTACATGATCTCACATCAAAACAATGGCATGTACGTTTAAAATCAGCAACGTTTCCCTGCAAGTACTTTTATGTGCTTATACACTGAAGGTTTCAATTGAAGTATAATAACTGTGACAGGAAGGCTTACGCATAATTATACAGTAGGTTTGCTATGCAAGCCTCAGAAACAGAACATAAGCTCAGAGATCTCACGGGAGTGTTCCGTGTCGACACTGCTTATGTCAGCTGTTCTTTGACAGATGAAAGAGATCTGCCAGTCTATAATAGTTGATGTCAGGTCATTAATGCATGCATGGCGCATGGAAAACTTCAGGCTCCACAAGGTATTATTTACACTTTGTCGAATTAAAAAAAAAAGAATATTTTCAACAGAATCCATATTCTCAACTCGCCCTCGCTTAAAAATAATGTTGTTTTTGCTGTACGAAATGGCCGTCCACGAAAGCATAAATTAGCCGTAAGTCCTCTGTCAGAAAAAAGGGACAACAGTGAAAAGCAGAGCTTTTGTTGTGTTTGCCGTGCTGCGGGGCTTTATCCTCCCACTTTGATGTGGTCTGTCCATGGCAACAAATGGACAATTCTTCACTGTCAGGGGCCTTTGGTGGCCCGGCACAGCCCGATAGGTGGGACTACATTCATCATGGTGACAAACGGAAATAAGCAATTGCCACAGCACTTAACTGGTCTCAGTCATTTGCAAATATTGGAATAAATACAATGACGAGAGGAGAAGAAAGGAGAAGTGGAGGCCCCTCTGGGCATAGTCATATTTTACATGCCCTATTTGTGCTTACTGGCTTACTTTAGGGACAAGCCTTTTTCCCCCTCTGTGCTCACGGGTGTTACACGCTTATACATCCATGTGTGCACACACACACACACACACACACACACACACACACACACACACACACACACACACACACACACACACACACACACACACACACACACACACACGGCACTGTTCCCTCCCCCGGTTGAAAGTGTGGGTGAAGGCCCTTGGTTGTACAGCTCGACTAGCTTCAACAACCTGCTTTTTCTCCCTGGAGCAGGGGGAAATGCATCATCCGAAACCCCCACTAATACAGAGACTATGTAGCGTGGAAGTGGGGGCCGGAGGGGCTGCTCGCAGACTGTGGCTAGGGTTTGTGCTCGGCTATTGATTGTGAAAGAACTCAGCGGTAGTGTTCTCATTTGCCAGGCAAGAGGAGTGCATGAATGTCAATTTTCTAATACTTGATTCCAAATAAATGAGTGTACTTGAGAAATGAAGCGCATGAGGAAAAAACAAACAGGATGTGGTTGCCGTCGGGCAGAAACCCTGTAATCCCCATATTTAAAACGTTTCACGTTTTAACATAAAAGTAATGAAAATAGGCGATGTGCAAGCTCCAGCTTCTGTCATCTGCCATTTTCGCTATTTAGAAATATTTTGAAAGTGAATGTGGTTAAGTCTGTGGCTTTTATAAATATTTAACCAATCAAAAGTATTAACAAGAGCTTGTAACTAAATAATAAATACATTGTATCCATTGGAACACAAGTTCTTTTTTTCCATTTCCTGAAAAGTAACAGTTTTGGACATACAAGGTTTCCACCCGACAGCGACGATATGCAGTGCACATGCATGCATGTGTGTGTGTGTGTGTGTGTGTGTGTGTGTGTGTGTGTGTGTGTGTGTGTGTGTGTGTGTGTGTGTGTGTGTGTGTGTGTGTGTGTGTGTGTGTGTGTGTGTGAGCCAGTGCATGTCAGCCTGCTCGTACGTGGTGATGAGGAGGCATGGGGTTGGATGAATGGGGAAATTCAATGAACACCCTTCTTCTTAAAATACAGTGGCTTTCAGTTGGCAGGGACCACAGAACTCCTTAGTTAACCTAATCGCCAGTCCATTTGGCAAGGATTATACACAGCTTAGGGTGTGTCCCACAAACGGGGTCTTTGATTCATAACAGTTATTTGAGTAAGTAATTTTATTGACGGGGCACATACTCCATTTGAGATTGTCTTAATCACTACAAAGTCTCCATAGGGTGACATTAGTAACAGTGAAATGCAATTAAAGTGATTAAGCGTACTAATTCATTATAGTAGCGCAAAGTGCCAGGCCAGATGAGGGTTGTGCTGAAAGCAATGGCCAACGTGGACACAGGAGAGCAAAAGGCCTAAGCATTCACACGCCTTTTGATTTCTGATGAATCCCAACAGGCGGCCCAACAGCAGGGTTGGATAAGGACACTGAACTAGTCTCTACTCATGTTCTTCTTGGGCAATATATCTGCAGATGTTGGAGGTCAACAGAGTGGAGACAGTGCAACACTTCTGGGACGGTCAATATCACAAAGTACAAGAGACGTGTAAGTAATGGCTGTTTGTGCATGCGTGAGGTAAACTACTTCAATCAATGTGAGTGTATCGGAGCAGAACTTTCTTATGTACTGTGTATTGTGGCCTCTAGTTTGATGGCAGGAGAGTTAGCCTATTTAGCTGGTACAACAACAGACTCAAAAGATGGGCCTAATGAAAAGAGACAACCCACCACAAGGGGGGGGGGGGGTCTGTGAGGTCCCCTATCCAGTCTGCACCCCATCCAGTCTACTGTATGTGGTTTATGTGGTTCTACAAATAAAAGGGAAGAGGGATGGGAAATTTGTTTGCAGGTTAGATATAACTGTCATAGTCATATTTGCACATTGTCAGAGGAAGATTGCTGACAATTCCACATCCACAGCGATGGTTTAGGCTCACAATACTTCGGGGAGTCTCTGAGCTGATCAGAGATTTCTTTAGCACCTACAGTACATGGAACACAGAGGCAGAGTGTGACAAACTAGACTGTTTTTCTATAGGTGTTTTGTTTTGATCTTGAGGAAGGACCAAAACGTTGATTTAAATAAAATGGTCCAGTGTGTTCGGGAATAATGTTTTATATTATTTGGATGTACTTTTGGGGCTTTGGATTCCTGGCACCACAGAAGAGAGTAAAGCAATTTGGTTTGCGTGTTGTACTTAACTTATCTTCTGGGTGTTTTGGCAAATGCATGTTTCGAAAAACATTTAACACCAAGAGCAAACGAATATATGCCAATTGCATAATTAATTTACTATGCACCAAAATGAAGGTACTGTAGTACATGTATCATAATCCTACCTTCTGAATGGCAAGATCGTTGCTAGGCAATCGTTCCAAAGGAGAACAGGTACTGTATGCAGGTATCTACAGTATGTATATTAATAATACTAATCATAATCTTACAATAAATGCAACATCTCTGTAAATCTGTACGTCTGTCTGTATGTCCGTCTGTTAGTTCATGTATCGCAACCGTCAGACTTCAAACTTGGCACGTGTGTTGCCAACGACTCGTGGTGCCTGACATCGAGTCGGTCGGATAGGTAGTTATCCAGAACTGCCGATTCGACCGATATGCCCATATATGGAGATCTATGTATCTGTTCTTGTCCCTTTCAAGCCCATATGTGAATATACCTTACAGTATGTCATCAATATATGCCCATATTTGGGTATGCCCCCTTTTGTGCCCATATATGGAGCTGACTGATTTGTTTGTTAGCTGCATTGGGAACTCCTTATATGTTATGGCTGAGTCATAGTGACATGAGCGTGATGGCACCAGGACTTAGGGCCTTTATCCTACTCCTCCAGCCCAACACTCCCCGCTGACAGGTGCCGCCCGTAGGAGTATGTGCACCCTCCCCGCCCGGCTTCCCTCCCTCGCCAATTGTGTTCGCATAGACGCGCGACCATGCCGGATGCACCGCGGTGGATTCGAACAGGGACTTTACCACAGCGCCACCCGAGCGCCCCTTTACCAAATACATTGGCACACACCTGGACCTCATCCTCTGCATTTACCCTTCCTAATTATCAAGAGCAGTGAGCAACTATTTTTAACAGCGCTCGGGGAGCAGTTAGGGGTTAAGCGTCTTGCTCAGGGACACTTCGACACAAAGCCTGGAGGAATCGAGGATCGAACCGGCGACCTTCTGATTCCCACATGGCCCCTCTACCTCCTGAGCCACTGCCGCCCTAAATAGTAAACCTATGAGAAGAAATTCAGACACAGCTTTTGTGAAGCTGATCCTCGCTTACTTTTTTTGTTTTATACAAGATATAACTAAAGCTATCCCTCAATTTAAGGCTATAATTTTCAAGCTAACAGGCAAACATTCAGCGAAAATAGCAGAGGTACAAGCTCACAATGCGTTGTGATGCGTTGGTGTAGAGGGAAATACTAGCAGACCTAGTATAGAGCCCAGGGGTACCCCGGTAAATAAGTATTTAAATGGTTAATTACTCTCCTTGCTAATGTTTCACGTTACAGTCTTCAACTGTCTTTCATGCCAAATCAATGATGCTTTAAACAAACTATGTCAATTGAAGTAAACAGTGAAAGAAGTTACTCATCCATGACCAAATGTAGCAGCCCTTCAATGCTGACAAATGGGGAGAAAATAGCCTACAGTATGTATGTATGATCGCTTTTATTTTAAACCCGTTTTTAACAATGACAGAAAACTAAATTCTAAAAAATTGTAAAAAAAAATTGTAAAATGTATTTCTCATTTCCCTATTATGATAGAGGATAGAGGACTGTATCTACTGTATCATCAATATTTTACACGGTATAAACGTACATGATGAATTATTCTGTTAAAGATGCAATCCGCTACTTTCATGTCCAGTCCGAGATTTGCATCTGGGTCCCTCACGTGGACTGAACTTTCTTGGAGCTAATAGAGCATGCCTGCTTGCTCAGGGGAGAAATGTAATTTTGACCTTCAGCCAGTACCACTTGTCAACGAGTAGTGGTCGCACCAAACCACAGGGAGACCAACTACAACCACGGCAGTTGTGTTAGTTATATTGAATTGTGTTCTATTGTAACCATACAGTCAAAATAACGTTTTATTCACATAAAATATAACAGTCTGTTGCATGAAGACATGGCTGCAAACCAATCCAACTTCTGTGTATTGTATGAATGCGTTTTACCAGCGGTGTAAAGTAACTAAGTACATGTACTCAAGTACTGTATTTAAGTAAAATGTTGAGGTATTTTTTACTTTACTGGAGTTTCCAATTTTTTCCAATTTTAAATACTTTTACTTCTACTCCACTACATCTCAGAGGCAAATACCGGTATTGTACTTTTTACTCTACCACAATCATTTGGAAACTTTAGTTACGTTTTAGATTTCGATTATTATATATTAAAAAAACCTATATTAACCACTTAAGTCCTATATACTTTGGCTATTTGAAAATAGCCGATCTACAAGCTAAGCGACGCGTTGTGAGCTTGTAGATCTGCAATTTTCAAATGATTTTCAATGCATCTAACTTGTGAAATGGGACATTCTGCATAATGAGTACTTTACTTTTGGTACTTAAAGTATATTTTGATGCCCATACTTTTACACAAGTACATTTTGAATAGCGGACTTTTTCTTGTAACAGAGTAGTCCTACATAAAAAATAACTTTTTAAAACAATGAGCCAGATTCTGACTGTCTATGAGCGTTCCCAAGAGGAGACACACACACCGCGGCGCCTGCAGTACAAAACAGACGCCCGAAAAGACGGGGAATGTCAAATCCCAAATTATAAAATAAAGTTCTGCATTACTGCACGCAGTAATCTTCCCAACTCATTAAAATACAACAAATCAACCAAGTGCAGCGACGTGCATGCATCATAGTTCAGCTTAATTCAATAACCGTCCAGAGCCTTGATAAATTCTTATTCCTTTCCTTAATCTCCTTAATGACAAAACCCATCAAAAATCCTGGAGAAAGTTGCTCCCCTTGCTTAGCGTATCCAATCAATTGCATTATGTCACAGAAACATGCGCGCTGACGTTGGCACGACTCCGAAAAAGGAAGAAGAAAAAAAAAAAGTACCAGTTTGTCTCGAATACATATTAACTGTCATCATGTTGTTATCTAAAGCCTATTACGAGATGGGTTTTAGCCTGGCCCCCATGTGCCAGCAGTGTTCGGGGAATAGAAGCAGAGGAAGAGGCATGTCTAAGCGAACAGGTTCATTAAGCCCATGTAAATTGCCACCGCATCTGGGACTTGAGGATCTTGGCAACGTTCCGTACTGTATTCACAATAACGGTGAAACAGAAACACCCAACGGAGAATCCATCTCATTCCTTCCTTCCCTGAGCATTGTTATGCCTTGCCATCTCTGGAGCTGCTCATTACCGACCGTCGCAAGCATCGAAATGACTCTGAACGCATTCACACACACACACACACACACACACACACACACACACACACACACACACACACACACACACACACACACACACACACACACACACACACACACACACACACACACACACACACACACACACACACACACGCACGCACGCACGCACGCACGCACACTCCTCTCGCGTATGTGGTTTTTGTTGCACATGGTAACAACAATTGAGACTGGGGCTGTTAGGCTGATGACACTGCAGTGCACACAAATATTGGTCGGGTGGAAAGAGCGAGTTGGGTCAATGTGTGAGATCCCCATAACCACTATTCAAAAATAGCCGCAATAGCTGTCATTTTTTTTTTAGATTTGACCATTTTTTCTTATGGTTACATGCCCAAAATTGGGATGCCATGCTTAAAGTCGTTAACATGGTGAAGAAATTAATATAAATCATGTGTATCACCGATGTACTGTACTCTATCAGCATGTAAAAAGTTCCCTACTGTGAAGCAAGTGAAGTCTGGTAGTAGAGCAGGGTCAAATGAAGGGCTCCAACGGTAAGGGAACAATGTGTTTGTGTGTGTTGGAGAGAGGCCAGTGGAAACGATTGTATAGGAGCTTTGGGGGGGTGGCTGCAGTGATGACATCCAGATGTGAATGTGAGGTGTACCATAAAAGGCAGGTAGAGGACAAGGGTTACATTAAGTCAGCCCAGGAGTTAAGCTTAAATCCAAGAATCTCTGTGTCTGTCTGTCTGTCTGTCTGTCTGTCTGTCTGTCTGTCTGTGTCCCCTTTATGACCAAATATGGAGATCCCAGAACTCTCTGAAGTTGGCATCATAGACTGGCCTCCAAGTACTCTGATAATAGGTACTGCACTAAGTACTAGTGCATCATAGACTGCCCTCCAAGTACTCTGATAACGGGTACTGCACTAAGTACTACTGCCTCATAGACTGGCCTCCAAGTACTCTGATAACGGGTACTGCACTAAGTACTACTGCATCATAGACTGGCCTCCAAGTACTCTGATAACGGGTACTGCACTAAGTACTACTGCATCATAGACTGGCCTTCAAGTACTCAGATAATGGGTACTGCACTAAGTACTCTGACAACTGGTACTGCACCATAGGCTGGCCTCTAGTACACTGACAACGTGTGCTGCACTAGTACTTTAAATGCAATTAGTACTTACTGTAAGTGTGGTATACTTCACACAACAGTGTGTGTCGGTTCTTCTCGGCAGATTGATTGGTTTAACTTTTACACTAGTGGAAAAACGTGATAATGAGCCAAGGCACTTAACCGTGACCTATACGAACCCAGACTCCACGTCTCAGCTCACCGTAAATGTGACAGGGATGACAACACCTCAGCTATTTCACTGAATTTTACGGCTCTCTATACTAGATCCGGCCCTCAACTGACCCGGTTTACGCCGTATTGTAAGTAATTTCAGGTGGGTGGCAAAAAAAAAAAGCTGATAAGAAATGAAGTCACTAAGCTCTTAAATTGGGCCGTTACAGTATAGTAGTGTAGAAGCTGGCCAGGACTCTAAATAAGACACATGCAGCCTGTAACCTGTGAGAGTTTTTCCTCATCAGTTTATGAAACATGCAATTAGTTGAAGATGGCCGGAAGGTTTACTGAATAACCCCATTAAAGAGAACTGTGTTAAATAGGAAAGTGCCCCAAGCCAAATGTAATGGGTTTTTCCACTGACATGCTTTCTATTTGATAGCGAGGGAAGAATGCTCTCCCAGCTCCTCTGTTTTAATTCCTACATTGCACACCTTGAGATTGACAGAGTGCATTCCACATTGTATACAAAAGTACCTAAGGTGAATCATGACCATAAAATATTTGATTCTGGGTCAAAAAATATTTGAATATTTAATTATTGATATTATTTAATAAATACCCTCACCCTGTGTTGCGGTTTTCAAATATGTTTTGACACAGAATCAAATGTTTTATGGTTCACGATGATGTTCATGATTCACGATTCATGATTCACCAGGAGCCTGGATGGCTTGGTTCCAGGCTTAAAATAATGAATATAGATATCTTCGGAAATCTCTATGGGGAAAATGAATGGGCTTTCGATCTGTGGTACCACAAAATGTCCAGCACTGCTATGCCCTATATGTAAAGATTACAGTTGTAGCACATTATTTACCACTGAAGTGAGAATATTTTAAGGCGTAATGTTTAAGAGCCTGGAGGCAATCTTGATTGTCTCTTCTTTTTAGATTAGAACCGGATGAGGGTGGGAATCTAGGAAGATATTGCTCAGCCTATATGAATAAATCCAAGTTATATCAACACTGAAAATCTGGGTTTGAAGGAAGCTATTTAAGACACAGTTTTTTTTACACTGTAGGTTGACTAAATGGAGCCACAGTTGCTCCCATCATCCCTGGCCTTGGTTGCTTTGTGAATGAGCCAAATTATTTACAAACACTCGTCTTTCTGTTGGTTAGGTTTTAGCAGATGTGCCGTCAGCTGAGGACAGGAGATAAAGTGGTGCATATACTAATCTGTGTGTAATCTAGTATTTCATGTGCTGGCTGCCAGCAGGCCGAGGACCTAAATTGGTCAACGGCAACGACAGTATGTCATTTTTGTGAATGAATAATCGCTGAGCAATCATCCCACCAGACTATGGGATACGAGGCTATGGACCGAAACTAGTCAAGCGGACACAATTTGTCCATCCGGCTTAAAGGATCGACACTACTAGTCAAATACAACGTACCGGTCACTAACACACCGTTCAATAAACACTTATTCTGATTGTTTCTCTCTGGTTGGAATTACTTTATTATTTCTGTGCATCTTTGCATGTTTGTTAATGGTGTCAAATTAAAGTGTTAGAATAATATATCATAGGCCGTAACGTGGTTGATAGCAGAGATCTCCTAACAGGATTTGCCAACTCAGCCTGTAGCACATAAAGACGGCCATCCATCCTCACTGTAAACAATTTGTTCTCGTCTAACCCGGAGGCAATAATATACTATGAAAATGAGTGGATATGCCAGCTAAACAAGTTAAATAATATATATTCTATGGACACAGTATACTGTACGTGTGCGTATTGGGCAAAAATAGATTCCATTCCTATGTTACAGCATGTACACGAGAGGCTCACGCATATGCGATCAGCCCCACTTGCCTGATATAGATGATGCAACTGACAACTTTCCAGATGCATATTATGACCACGCAATCCATCCACCAACTCATTTCACACGCTTGGTCTAGTCCAGGGTCAAAGAGAGGGAATATAAAACCTGTCTATCCTATAATGCTGGGGGATATGATGCGCTGCTTCTAACCTTCTGGCGATCTCCAATGCCTCCGGCACACGGATCAGTTGTTTAATTGCTTGCTTTGCTTCCTTAGTCCCTTTGCAGAGGACAAACTACAATTCACATGATGACTGGTCACCTCCTCTGGGTATATACCTCTCCATTAAACTACATAATGTCATGAATGACCGTTGCGTTTGTCATTAGGAAATGTGTTTAATTAGAAAGAACAGCAGAAACGCAAACAGCCGAGCACACAGTGTGGGTCCAACTAGAAAATTGACCAAAAACAAACAAACAGGGGGAACCACATTGTGCATGTCAAAAGTTATATTCTGATTAAATCATGTAAATGAGAATCACTTTTATTTAGCGTCCAGTTGGAATCTCGGATTCCGGATCTGAAATAGTGTCCATATGTAGTGACATACAGTAAACCTGTTCAGAATGACATGCAGGATCTACTGACATTGGAGCTGGGAGGGTCGTCAACACACATTGCATTCTGGCTGTAACATTGTAATGCCATGTTTGTCCTAGTGAGGACAACACACTACATTCTATGAGTTCACTGTTCAAAGATGTGTCTCCCTACAGCCTAACCTGGTTGCACCGTAATGATGTAATGACAGTCCTTTCTTATATCCCTTCTTCCATTGTCGCTGTTGCTTTTCATACACGTGCACAAACCCCAAACATTGTCATCACATGCCCCAGACAGAGAGAAAGATGGAGATTTGTGCTCTACTGAGCCCACCTTTCTTCTTTGTTTAATGTACAATATTGCATGCTTTATAAATGATTGGTTTTACTTTTTGTTTAAGTGAGCTCACTATGACAAACTCCAATAAATTGTGTTAACCCATTAAAACCGGGAGAGCATTTTAGATTTTAGCGTTAGCTATTCAAAAATAGCAGATATACAAGCTCACAGCTGTACATCTGCTATTTTTGAAAAAAATAATAATAATCTTGAAAGCGTGAGAACTACTGATTTAGAAGGCATTTGTAGAATCGTACTCAGGTCGTAATGGGTTAATATGGCAATAAAGTACTGAATCTTGAATGTTGACACTGTTTATATAGCAGCAGATTGTAGACTACACGATGACACTCTTGGTATGATGCCGTCGCACGAAGGGCCGTTCACCCCTCCAGTTTGTAATGACAATCTGCCAGCCAACTCCCACGCAGCAAACATGTCCTTCCATATGTTGAAAGCTTAGTAATATTTTCTTAAAACAGAATGCAAAGGTATTCTATGCCAATGTGGTGGGTTGGATTGGGGCCTGTTCCAAACGTCACTTTCAAGAAATGTCTTGGAAGAAATGGTGACCATTAAATGGTGAATTAAAGAAATGTCAGAATACTTACTTATTTTAAAAAGAAAAATAAGAAATAAAGGTAGTGGATAGTTCTCTACTATTTTTTTTTTGTCTTTATCTAGTTACAATTTCTATGTGGGACACAAAGTATATTATATTATACTAAATCATATCATATTATATTATTAAATAATTGTGTACTGTATGTGACATATTGAAGCTGTGGCTGACCATCAACACATTTGAGTTCATACTGGGGACACTGAGATGGAGATAGGCCACAAGTCTTTAATTGAAAACCGGTTTGGGTAAACTGCTGATTTACAGTCAGTCATAATACTGGCCCCTGAGACATGCAAAGTAGCCGCAGCAGCTCCTCGGAAATGTGTAGTGGCCCAAAATTTATATCAGTGGGTTAGCTATGAAAATTCCAACATCCAAAATCTCCAAAACAGAATTAACATTTCCACAGAGACTCTGAGACAGCAGAGTGGGGAAGGAATGCTTGTTACATTTATGTGTGTGTGCATGCATGCATGTGACAGTGTACATGGGTCTGCGTGCTTGTGTGCATGCATATTCAAACCACAAAGCATTTTTGGGTTACAAGAACTTTGGGAGAAAACCGAAAACATGCCTAATTTCATTCACCAATGGCCATTTTCATGCAGCTCAAATTGGCTAGGTGCTCCTTCTGATTAGCCAGCCAACTCATTAGGATTATGCTGTGGTCCAGACGTATCCCTGGCAATAACGCAATAACGTAATTTTTTTTACCCAAAGTGCATTTTGCAGTCCCTACATAGCAGTCATTTGGGGCGAGGCTGTGTCAGCGTTATAGGGTTGTATATCTTTGCAAGTACCTGAAGTGAAGGTAGTGATGGCTAATTCCTGGGCTGAACTTTGGTCCCTAGTCTAGCCATAACGGAGCCAGTTGATTCTTAGACACACATGCGCACGCACGCACACACGCAGGCACAACAGCATCAGACTGTTGAACAAGGCCTGACCACCGCCTGTCACCAGGCTGGTCTTGGACTTTACTTTTCCTTGTGGATCTACCATGTGGATTGTACCTGTGAAAGTTACTGCCATTTGTGGACTATGTGGTTGAAGAATGTGACAAATGCGCAGATACTTCTTTGGACCAATGTCTAACCTCATGTACATACTGTACCAGCTGGATTATACTATATGTACAGTATTTGTAGATATATCTTTGCCTCTCCTTGACATGTGTGTTCTAGTGTTCAATTTTTTTTATCCTTGCTCTGCCTGTCCCCTCCTTTCTTTTTCTCTTTCTTAAAATAACAAAAATGATGGAGCTTGCACAAAAACAAATTTCACACACTTTTTTATGCTTGTAAACCTGTGAAGTTTGATTCTGATTCACACACACACACACACTCACGCACACTACACTCGCTGTATGTCTTTTTGTTGCATATGGTAACTTTAGCTGAGCCCCTATACAGAGGGCTCATCCAGTTACACATTCCTATATTTCCAAGGTTTAATTTGAGAATGCTACTGATCTATTTTGAGGAAGAAAAAAAACAACAACGATACCTGATGCTCTACGGTCAATACTTACAGTAATACATATACAGTAGATATTATATCCACCTTTGTGATTGGAGTTATTATGATGCAGTAGCTATCAGCCTTTGAAAATATTCCAAAGTGGGCTGCACTGCTATGCTAGCAATCATTTTGTCATGTCAGATTCAATAGGTGACGAACAAATGGTGGATATCACATTTCGAAATGAAACTGCCCAGTTTCAAATCCTAACTGATGACCACATCAACCAGCATGTGCGTGCGGTGAGACAGTGGTCAGTGCACTGGCCAGACATTTGATAATGATGGATGTTTGATGGAACGTAGGGTGGATTGTTTTTTAGCAAGCTTACCAAGGGCTGCCACTCGCCTGTAAGCCCTGGTAACCACTGACCTTGACAGGAAGATAGGACGGCCCCCATCCTGATGGCGAGAGACTCTGATAGCCATGTCATCCATCATGGAGCCACTGACCCAAACACACCAACGAGAAGGATGAACGATCTCAATGGAGCAAACTCAACCCCCCCCCCACCCCCCACCCCCACATACATACACACACACACACACACACACACACACACACACACACACACACACACACACACACACACACACACACACACACACACACACACACACACACACACACACACACACACGCACAGATCCTCACAAATACACTGCATACTGTATACTGTATACTGTATACACACACAAACAGATATGGGCACGGACGCACACAGACACACACACACACACACACACACACACACACACACACACACACACACACACACACACACACACGCATACACACACACAATCTCTCTTTCTCTCTCTATCACACACAGACAACGGGGAGAAACCAGGAAAATGGCCTTTTTGCTGGGCAGAATGGAGCAAAACGTTCATTTCTGTGGGTGATTAATGATGTATGGAGTTACACAGTGTTGCAGGACACTGGTCTGTCAGTCAACACCACCCACAAGCTACCTCTATCTCCCAACC
The DNA here is from genome assembly GCF_963454915.1 of Gymnoscopelus microlampas. Classification (NCBI taxonomy): domain Eukaryota; kingdom Metazoa; phylum Chordata; class Actinopteri; order Myctophiformes; family Myctophidae; genus Gymnoscopelus; species Gymnoscopelus microlampas. The sequence continues at coordinate 21,160,216 of NC_139946.1, forward strand.
TGCTCCTCCGTGCGTGTGCATAAATTCAGAGCTGCGTATAGTGCTCCTTCTTGAAAGAGCTCGCTGGTATTTTATTTTCTCTCTTCACCCAGAGCTTTGCTGAGATTGTCTGTAGCTTCTATGTATCACCTCTGGACAGGGAGGACCTCTATTCACCACCAGCACACACTAACAAGAGAGTAAGAGTCCTCCTTACAGCATGTAGGTCAGCCCTGCCTTTCATGACTGCTGGCTAAAAGAAGAGGTTATTACCACTGGATCTCTCTCTCTCTCTCTCTCTCTCTCTCTCTCTCTCTCTCTCTCTCTCTCTCTCCCTCTCCCTCTCCCTCTCCCTCTCTCTCTCTCTCTCTCTCTCTCTCTCTCTCTCTCTCTCTCTCTGATGTCTCCTGTCTGAAATCCCCCATATCTCTCATAGCTGAGAGTGCCTGCTGCCACGATTTTTTACATGGAATTTTGGCCCACACTGTCTTGATGCATCATAAAAATATAACTGTAAATAGTTAATTTCCACCAGTGTGTGTGTGTGTCTGTGTGTGTGTGTGTGTGTGTGTGTGTGTGTGTGTGTGTGTGTGTGTGTGTGTGTGTGTGTGTGTGTGTGTGTGTGTGTGTGTGTGTGTGTGTGTGTGTGTGTGTGTGTGTGTGTGTGTGTGTGTGTGTGTGTGTGTGTGTGTGTGTGTGTGTGTGTGTGTGTGTGTGTGTGTGTGTGTGTGTGTGTGTGTGTGTGTGTGTGTGTGTGTGTGTGTGTGTGTGTGTGTGTGTCTTGTCTGATATGCACCACTCCATAGATCGATAGAGATAATAAAACAGTTGAAAAGCCATGTACTGTATAGGCCTACTCTTCCCAACTGAAAATGTATCAGGAATCAATAAGTGATCTATTGAATCGATAAAGAATCGGACCGATAAGCAGAATCACTAATGGCATTGGTATCAAGAAGATCGTATCAATTCCCATCCCTAATTAGTTCCCCATCTATGAGTATCTGCATATCTCACACTACATGACGTTTAAAAAAATCCCCCAGCAACAATCTAACTAAGACAGCTACTATTTGCTAAGCAAATACAGGGACTGTGATTCTGGTTATGTATGGTCCAAAGGTGCTGACTCTAAAGGTCGGTTCAGATCAAAGACTTGCGATCAGACAGGATCAAACGGCCATCTCCTCGCAAAAGAATCAAAAGGCATATGATTGTAGTATTCACTTTTAAAACCGTTCAGATCTGAGATTTGTGGTGAGACGAAATGTTAGGCTACACATCAAAGCCCCAAAAAAACAAGTGCAGTTAACCTTTCGATCGAAACTACTCATTCCAAACACCTGTGATTTTTCTTGTACACAGTGCATTGTGTTTTTATAGGTTAACACGACGTGGCTGTGCTCCTGATTTAGTTCACACAAAAACTCAATGTCTGCAATTTGACACGGTTAATCTCAGATCAACTTGACTTCATACATTATGAGACAGGCTACTTCACAGTGCTGCAAGTAAGCTCTGCAATGTTCCAAAACCGTTGTTCCATCTCGTGGCAAATCTTAGATCTGAACTGGCAAAAAGATCACAAAGATTTGTGCCTGGGCTCGCACATCACAGCAATATCACAACATCATCATTTGCTCTTCTATAATCAGCGGCAGAATATCTCCCATGGCTCTATAAACATCTCATCCCATCTCCAGTGAGCCCCGCATCAATTGCCGCTGCCATATGGGCATTACCATCAAGATAATGTTGTTGAGTGTAAATTGCGAGCGGTGAAATATTACGCTAAATGGAGGACTCCTGATTTTTTTTTCTCTCTCAAAAACTCTAATTACACCATTCAGCAAACGCTGATGGTTGTTTTATGAAGGGTGGATGACAGGCGTTGGCTGGACAGAGCGCCACAGGGGCTGTGCCACAGCTGCAAACCAGATCTCATTATCTCAACAGTGTCCAAAAGTGACCAATTTGGGCTCATCGACATTTGGAAAGGTTGAATTGAGCCATAACTAAATTCTCACTATCACAGCCCCCCTTGTCTCATTACTTCGTGTAAGGGTGGTTTCGGTTACATCCCATATTACATTACATCTCCCGGTGGGGAGATTATCTTAAAGCATTTTCCACATGGAGGTTCTCCTCTATAGAGCGAGAGGGCATAAAATGAACAAAAGGACGCGTGCCAGGAAATATATATCCTCAATCTAATTTGAGCGACAGACTGTGCGGCTCTGTAGGTTCCTCTACTCGATACAGTACCTGGGATATAATATTCATACAAATTACAGCCTGAGCAACTTTTGGTTTTTTTTTTTCTTTTTTTTTGGATCGGATGAAAGAAATAAAGCTTCCATTAGCCGACAGTGACACTGTCAAGACTATGACAGCGTAATGAGCGGTCTCGCTAAATGAGAGATATTTTCTATGATGATGATGATGAGCTGTCATTATCATTACATCTAACATACAGTTCTAAGTACCCCCAGCCACAAACACACACAGACGTGTGTGCGCACACACACATTCCCTTTCTTTGGCAAAAGTACAAATCTCGCAGTCAGACTCGTACAATGCCTTGCTGTAAAGAAAAAAAAAATCACACCCTGTGTGAAGGAAGCGGTGCCTTTGGGGCGGGGCGTAACTCATTTCAGTTCGTCCCAATTGGTGGTCTGAGTCCACTTACCAAATTTGTACTTGGTAGCATGCTGCAAACTGGAATAATGGCTGTTTAAAGCCCAGCCAATGGGCAGACAGAGGGGGCGGGGCTTAAGTAATTACAGTTTGTCCCTATTGGTGGTTTTAGTCCATGCACAAAATTTGTACTCCGTAGCATGCTGCGAACGTGAGTTATGGCTGTTTAAAGGCCAGCCAATGGGAAGACAGAGGGGGCGGGGCTTCAGCAATTCATGCTGGTCCCTATTGGTGGTCTAAGTCCACATTCCAAATTTGGACTTGGTGGCATGCTGCAAACTGGAGTTATAGCTGTTTTAAATCCCGTGCCCTAAACGGGCGGACGGACATAACATACGCGGGGGGTCCCTGGACCCCGCTTTGATAACTTCAGCAATTCATGCTCGTCCCTATTTGTGGTGTAAGTCCACATACCAAATGTGGACTTGGTGGCATGCTGCAAACTGGAGTTATAGCTGTTTTAAATCCCGTGCTCATCCCGTGCTCATACGGGCGCTGGGGGGCCCTGGACCCCTCTTTGATAACTTCATCAATTCATGCTGGTCCCTATTGGTGGTGTAAGTCCACATACCAAATGTGGACTTGGTGGCAGGCTTCAAACTGGAGTTATAGCTGTTTTGAATCCCGTGCCCTAAACGGGCGGACGGACAGAACATACGCGGGGGGTCCCTGGACCCCGCTTTGATAACTTCATCAATTCATGCTCGTCCCTATTGGTGGTGTAAGTCCACATACCAAATGTGGACTTGGTGGCAGGCTTCAAACTGGAGTTATGGCTGTTTTAAATCCCGTGCCCTAAACGGGCGGACGGACAGAACATACGCGGGGGGTCCCTGGACCCCGCTGTGATAACTTCAGCAATTCATGCTCGTCCCTATTGGTGGTCTAAGTCCACATACAATATTTGGACTTGGTGGCATGCAGCAAACTGGAGTTATAGCTGTGTAAAATCCCGTGCTCATCATCCCGTGCTGATACGGACGGACGGACATACGGACAAAGTCAAGCTTAGAGCGGTTGGCACCGCTAAAAATGTGGAGGAACAGTTGGCTTATTGATGGCTGACGCACAAGGGAGACGCAAACATGTCTGATGTGATACGTTTCTGTCACGAATCGTGACAACTGATGCACGCACTGCCATGAGGACAGTGTTCAGACAGGCAGACGGACGGACGGACCAACTACACAGGAAGAACCACGACGGATGTTGCTCAAATCTCAGGCAGATGACGGTGTACAAACCCTACTCAGATTCAATGAGGCTTGTATCGTGGTGACAGAAACTAGCGCTGTAACTAAACTATTGATTATCTATCGATAATTCTATCCATTACATTCGCGATTAATTGAGAAATGCATTGTTTCAAATAATTATTTTACACACACACATGAAATCATACACAAACACATTCTGGGCGTTCCACAAGTGTGGAGAGGACATTGCTTTCTTTTAAAGACCCTTTTAAATTTAGAATTTTACCTTTTATAGAATTGAAGTACTTTGCTGGGTGTTTTATTTGTGGTGTATATTTATGTATTGTCTTGTCTTGAATGTATGCATTGACCGGAGCAAAGCAATTTTCCCTCGTGGATAATAAAACATCTAATCTAATCTAATCTAATGTACTGTATCAAATGAATCAATGTGAAAAAAATCGAGTAGATTTTTTTTTATTGACTAAATTGATTTGTCTGATTAACCACTTAAGTTCTATTATGTACTTCATCGTACAACAGTGTCACGTTAAAATAACGTGTTCTGAGCTTGTAGATCGGCCATTTTCTGTATTTTTGAAAATGAGTTTGATTGGTTCAATTAACTATTGCACGCCTAAAAGAAACCCCCTTTTACTGACTGTGATGATGCTGATGATGATGATGGGTAAGGTAACCATAACAACATCAACATTGTGGATGGTTGTGTACAGTCAGTCAACTGAATGACTAACGTTTACATCCTCATGTCGCTGTACAGCCTTTATTACAGGCTTAATCCACCCAGTGTATACAGTTTATTATGCAAAGTACCCAGTACATACATATGTATGGATGTAATATATTCACATAAGCCGTACTGTACTGCAGGTAGCTCTTATACAGTATGATTCACATCTTCCTTTCATGACAGATCTGCCATAAAATGATTTTTTTTAACAGAACAATAAACAATGTATCACAAAAAAGCAATGCCTCATTATTGACGTGCTGAGCTTCCCTTTTATGCCATCTCTATCTCTCTCTCTCTCTCTCTCTCTCTCTCTCTCTCTCTCTCTCTCTCTCTCTCTCTCTCTCTCTCTCCTCTCCCTCTCCCTCTCTCTCCCTCTCTCTCTCTCTCCCATTCTGCATCCCCCTCTTCCTTCTGCCAAATAGGAGGTAAAGAGGGTTGGAAGGAGCCTGGAGCTGGAGTGATGATTGATGACACGCCTCCGCTGGCCCACACTTCCCTGCTGACGCACTCTCACACAGCTACACTTTTCAGCACTAATTGGGCAACACTGCAAACTCCCCTACCCCAGCTTGTGGGGTCTAAGTCTAACCAAACCACCCACTCACAAGTATACATGCTCCGCTGCTCTGATTAAGCGCTGCCCGCGGGCCCCCACTGTGTCGGCAAGGCCCTGTTGCGGGTCCTGTTTACAGAGAGTCGCGTGTTTTACCAGACTCTGAGGTGGCCAGCAGCAGCCATAAATACTGAGAGAAGATGAGAACCTTGTGAGCAGCCCTTTCGGAGCGGTGGAGCTATTTATATCCAGCCGCGCGGCTACAGCACTTCATAGCGATATGGTGCCCGTACGAGGCTTTTAACCACTTGAACCGCAGCATCCCTGTTGTGGGGCTATCATTTGGCACAGCAGATCTGCAAGTTCACAATGCGCCGTGTTTTGCGACACGTTGTGAGCTTGTAGTTCGGCTCCAATCCAGTCAACCAAGTATAGGGTTTAAGAGCAGATGATGAGTTACATTTGAACAGGGTCCCACTCCCTGCAAATTCACCTGGCACAAAACAATGACCAAGCAATAGAATCTGGACCACTGCCATTTGATACCAGCAGCGACTGTGTTGTTGCCACAGCGCTGGCAAGGGCTCACATTGTTTGTTTCTCCTGACTTTATCAAGGGTGACTTACATAACCCGTTGTATGTGCGTAATCTATTTATGAAGATGGATATTAACTGACACCATCTTAGATTAAGTGCCTCTCTCAAGGACACATCAGTGGTGTCCTCCAGGCCCATGTTTTGAACCAACAACCTCGGGATCATTAATCCATTTAGAGTAACGGCAGAGTGAACAACAAGCTGAACGTCCTTTTAGAGCCGTTAGTTAAACAGCAGACGGTGCTCAGACCATGAATACATCCTGCACTGTTCAGTTTTACAGACACCGGCAATTGCTAACAGTGCAAACCATATGGCTGGGAAAGACATCTAATAGCAATCTGCTGTATGTTCTCCGGTTTCCAATGAAGGACAAAGGTTCTGCTTATTAGGTTGGGAAATTGTAGCGGTGCACTGAGGCGTGACTGATCTGCGCATTTGGTGAGCGCAAAGAATGATGTACAAAAAAGGAGTGAATAAATATGCACGATGCCGTTTTGAATTTGATTTCAGTGCCGCAACACGTAACGAGAAACCATCGCCATCATTCTCCTTCTCGCCCCATCATTCTCCTTCTCGCCCTATCGTTCCCTGCCTTCGCTAAAGCCCACAAATTCTCTTATTCGTCTTTCCCTTTTCAAATCCCTTCTCTCTGAGCAGCGTGTTTGCAGTCGCTTTCATTTTCCACCTGGCCCTCTCTTCTGCCTTTTATTCTCCCGCTTTTATCTTCTGCTTTTATCCCCAAGTAATTCTTAACGTTGAAGTGGCTCTGGGCCCTCCCCAAATGTATAATCAGGACCTGTCACCTCGTCAGTGGCACAGGAAGCCGGGAGAGTCTACGACGTGTCACGTCCAGGAGAAAATCATCAGAATGTAGATCATAGGGGTGGTGGACGGGAGGGAGAAGAGGGATGAGCGAGCACTGAATATATGGAGCCTTTAAATTCATTCTTCCGAACATGCTCTCATCTTTGGATTCGAGTGGGAGCGGCAGGAACTACTGAGAGACTTTTGGGGCGAGCTGGCTTGTCGCAGGCAGGTTCGCTAGTTGATAAGCTGTTCCTAAAACCATTTACGTGAGCTTACAGTGTGAATTATTTTTCTTCTGTTTTTAATATCCACAAAGGAATGTCTCCATGAATTATTCATGGAGCTGTATACACTATCCCTCCTCCCCCTGTTATTAACTGCAGGATAGAAAAAAATATATATCAGTGGAATAATTTAGTCGGTAGGAGGAATAGCAGATGTACCAGTTGTAGCACCTTGTTGAGAGGCAAGAACTGCACATTAGGGCCAATCATGGGAAATGAAAATCCATTTGGATGAACCGTGTCCGTTTTAAGTGCTCTAAGCATTCGCTCACAGCGATGTTTCGGCCCACTGTCAATTGTGACATAAAAGGGGATTATGAAGTGTCAGCTCCAGGTGTATCTGCGGTGTGTCTGTCTCTTTGTCTAACCCTAACCTTTTATTTGCCCTGGCAGGGGGCGGATAAAAGGACAGAGAGGGTGATAAACCTTTGCTGATTGGTCAGCTGCCATATCTTCCATATAGGGGTAATATGGCAGCTAACCAATAAACACAAGCGCCATCATGCACTGTTGAAGGAAGTCACCTGTGTCAGACATGCAAGAGACCCTGCAGCAAAATGGTTTAGTATAAGTGATGGCAGAGCAGACACTGGAGAGCAAAGGAACAAAAACACAGAGTTGAAACGACAAACTTTCAGTGGTCCACAGAACGGCCACATAATGGCGAGGCCAGGGCTCCATGTTTTCAGCCAACTCTCACTGTTGGGAAATCCCAGCAGGACTGCCATTTTGTTCATAGCAATATTATTTATTCTATTAAAGTGTCAGTCAAATGTTATTTTCTTATATTCTTGTTCATTCATACAAACGTGTTTGTTTACATACTGTACATGGGTATGTGATAAACTAATTGACACCCATTAATGTCTATTTGGGAATCAGCTCCCAGATAGACTGTTACTGTTAAACTTTAAATGAGCCCCAAGAGGTAGCCATGTGTGCCTTTTATATTCAGCAGATTGTAGTATCAGTTTTTCCCCTTTCTTTCTTCATACTGGCATTCATATTATTTAAATTCCTTAGCTTGCATACAAGTATTTTTGATAAAGTACCCCTTCCTTTCTTAATTGCCACTTACCTAATTACCATCATGCTGTTGTAGTAAACAATATCTTTATCTCAGTTTTCTCTGATATAATAGCTTGTGGAATCTCACAGTGCACATGTTACTTTCTCTTTAGTAAATATTACTTGGACAGTAGTCCAACCACTCTGCTTATATTATTTATTTATGTATGTATCTGTCACAGTCCGACATAGTTTTCATTGTTGCATGTTGCTACACACACTCTCACACCCAAAACGGCCTATAGTGACTTCTTGGGACAAACGTGACCAAACGGCAAAAGGGGGTCCCCTTCACGTCATCTGACGCCATCCCGCACTCCTGGGAAGTTCCGCAAAAATGCACTCGTTCCTTTTTCAAATCCATCCCAAGCTGTCACCCGTTTGCCGTCTTGGGAGTGAGAATGCGTTGTTTGTTGCATTAGGTGATAACACAATGAATGTCTTGGCAGTGTCAAACAAATGCTGTATACCTTTTTCAAAAACACAATACACTTTTTTGGGACATCCAAAATATATGAGTGGGATTTGCTAGCTTGGAATCCAGACTGATTGCAATGTTCAAAAAGATGAATGCAGCAATCAGTCTGGATTTCAGGCTATCCATCTGCATGTCTTTCTGATTATAAGGCACAGGTGTGCTAATAAACCATAGACAAATTCTTCCCAAAACCATTTATGTGCTAACTACCCAGTCTCACATTTTGTGTGTTTCTTTCTTTTTTTTAGTTTTTTACCCCTTTTTCTCCCCAATGTAGTCGCCAATTAATTGCACACCAAACCCATTTCTTTGTGTTGTCACTGCTGTTGGAGCCCCCAACGGGAGGACATATTAAAAGCCTCTGTCCTACTCCTAACACCCAACACTCCCCGCTGTCAGGTGCCGCCCCAGCCCGTAGGAGTACGTACGTAGTGACAAATATCACCTTCCCCACCCGGCTTCCCTTCCCCGAACACGGGCCAATTGTGTTCGTAGAGACGCTCAACAAAGCCGGACTCACCACGGTGGATTCAAACCCACAGACTCTGCGGTGGTAGGCAGATACTTTTACCACTGCGCCACGAGCGCCCGTGAAATAGAACTTTAAGCTTGTTCTACCTTTACGCTCATTGACTCTGAAAAGGAGCACCAGCTAAATGTATTTAACATTCACATGTAAATGAGAGCGACGTGACTGTAGATCAGTGCTACTATTTTTGAATGCTTTGTGCGTCAATCCACACATTTATTTCTAGCTTGTCTTATTTCTCAATAATTACCTTCATTGTTAGTGTTAACGCTTAACTGCTTCACTACAGTTTTCATTTTCTCTTACAATTTCTTACATAAAATTTCATGTTAAAAGGAAAAAAAGGATTTGTGGTCCTTGCATTTTCATTCTGCAAAGTAATCTCGGTTTCCGGCTAAAAAGCTTAAAATGCCCTTGACTGCATGGTCTAAAATTGTTTCTGAAGAATTGATTGTTGGCATACAGTTTTTTCTTTAATCTTGCCTTATATGCACTGTGCTGACTTCTTTGGGAAGCTGTAGTGGCATCAAATTCAGGGCTTATTTCTCTCTCTCTCAGATAAAAGCTGGATATTATCTTTCCTCAAGCTATGAATGTTCCTTCAGGTAACGTTTCTGTTTCGAAGATGCACTGAAGCAGGTTCAGGAAGTCTCAGCTCAGTGTTCATTTCTATACTTGGGAGTTAAAACCTGCAGGGGGAATGAGCCATCCCTGATTTTACACTTTTCATATCACGCCTACGCCTTTAACATTGATGTGTGGTGAGTGCAACAGAGATTCCCCGTCTCGATAGACATATCTCATAATTTTTTCCTTTACTTTGAAAGTTGTTCTGAAGCATCAAACCATGGTACAAAGGGTTTAGGGTTAGCTAGCTAGCTACACAATGTTACTCTTTAAGAAAGAATCCAGTTTTTATTTCCAGGAAAGCGCGGGGGTGGGGTGTCACACTAGACTCAGGGGCAACGGAACAGTGGATCTCTTAATAAGGTACGGCAGCTACAGACACTGTAAACTTAATATCCCTTCATCTGACACGTTGGTCTGTCGGGCAGAACAGAACACAGTGATTCATCAGCGGCTAGATTTATATGTCAGCACATCTGACTGAGAAATTGAAAAATAAGCCAGAGCTGGTTCTGAGGACAGTCATTTCCCAGATTGCCAGTGTTCATCACTTCAACACCCACGCCCTCTTTTCGTGTCGGGGTGCGCAGTCATCACCATTAGCACAGCATAATGCAGCATCTGCTCTAGATATTCCCTAAAGTGAACCAGCGCGTGTCATTAAAGTCATAGAGCACAGCACCTGTTCCTACATGTAACTCTAGCTGTGCTCGACAACACCAGCGGAAATGCAGCACATCAGTAACACAAATGCAGTGCCAGGGTTCCAACGACTCAACCTGCTCAGGAGGATGACCCCTGAAATGAACACAAAGACAAAAGGTGACACAGATGATCCAATCAACTACAAGGACCAACCATCAGGAACCTCGCCAGTGAGACAGAGGACGTCAAATTGTCAGTCATGCTGGGCAGTGGGTGGACTCAAGAGACAGGACCTGGTTTGAGGATTGCAGCAAAATGAGACAAGGACAGCTCAGTGAAGCCAACTAACTGGTCTGGAGAATCTGAAAGACTGGAGAGTGATTGCACGCCTCCAGGGAGCTCTCCCCCGCCACCTGACTGTGTCAAACTGTCTTATGCGATCTGTGTTGAAATATAGGATGTTGAAATATATGCTCCTATATGTAACAATTCTTATATATGCCAGCACAGCAGCGCAATGGAAACCATAGCCTAACCACGGCATTATCTACAAACCTATTTCTTCTGGAGCTTCTATGGCAGAACGCTAACTAGCTTGGAGCTGTAATCCTCCTTTTCATATGGTTCCCTGGGAATAACAAGCAAACAGGAATAGAGCGAGGCTCCATCACAATGAGCCGCCCTGAGCTGACGTTATTCATATGTTGTTGCATGGATGTAATGGGGCTGAACCAGTCCATTCAAAATGCCCCTAGTAAAGCGATCCTTCGTCTAATCTAATTGGAGAGCATTCGGATTTGAACCTTTTGGTAACGTGGCTTGTCTCCGCTGCCAAGAGCAACATAATCTTATACATCATACAAAACAAGCTATAAGCCATTCATCTTGCCATGTACATGCATTCAAGTGCTAAGCAGACTCAAGGTTACAATTAGGCTACTCCTCAGCAAATGAACTCTAAGTGACCCTGAGGTGATATAACCAGTTAAATAATGTTACTGCTGGACAATTACCTGTTATGCAAGACCACGCATATTACATAACCACAAGGTTTGTTGATTCCGTGGTTTTGATGATGTTGTAATGAACTTAGAAGTTAAAAGATAATCATTATTAAAATGAATATGTGCCCTGCACAAGTGAAATTAGTTTGTACTGTATGTGTCTCAAAACACATTTGTAGCCATGTACAGTTCAGGAAAAAGAAGATGCTGCCTTGTTTCCTCATGATGCCAGATTTCCATTTCAACACCAAATTTTCACCAGGATACTGCATCACATTGCATATTATATTGATGGTGTCAACATACAAAAATCTGCATACTGTAAGCAATCGGGTGCACACCAATACTTGCTCACAGTGAGACTGCTATTAGAGTCAATCCACTTCAGAGATGTAAGATGTAATAAACTATAAGACATGTGATAAACCAAAAGCGTCAAATTCATGAAACAGGAAACATCTCTGTGATGAGGAAAACATATCACAAGATGCATGTCTTAAGTGTGGTTGTATACAGGAGCTGAACCTGGACATAACCGAGTAAAAGGTCATTTCTGTGTGTCTCTATACTGTGATTGTCTGGTGGAATCCAGCTTCAGCCTGCAGAGGCCTTATTTGGATTATTGATGGTTTGATAAGGACCGATATGGGCCCAAGTTGCTATTAATTTGGTCCTCCAAACAGTCGCTCATTGATCGTAATCCTTCTCATGAAACACAATGAGTGGACTATTGAATGTCACAAGGAGCTCAGTGCAGCGCAGATCTATGGTAATGCTCTGTTTTGTTGGGGGCTCTTTTTGTGAAGTGATCATTTAGGAAAGTACAGTAGAACACTGGAATACGCATTTACAGAGATGAGTGAAGACTCCAGACATGTATGCAGACAGTGTGCGATCGAGGGCATTTGCCTCAGTTGCCCTGCCCTTGTCTCAGAATGGAAGAAAGAAGACAGTGACAGACAGAAAGACAAAGAAAGATGGAGTGAATAGGGAGAGAGCAAAGCCAGCCCCGAGTCTAAAATTAGAATCCTAATGACTGTCTGTCTCACAGATCACTTGATGTATTCGATGTTGAATATTAACGCAGGCTGACTTAATTTCCCTACCATGGTTTGGTTGGATCAATGTGTTGTGGTCTATTACTGTAGTGTAGAGTCTACTCTACAGTGAAGGTTTGTCCAGAGATGCAGGTAAAAGTTCCATCTATGGACAAACCCTCACCAAGGAACCTCATGTTACACTGAATTTGCAATTTGTAATTTAGAGCCAAGAGACATATTGAATCAAAATAAGACAATGTTACTTTAGTTTTAACCCATTATCAAGACCTGAGGCCGATTCTACAAATGCCTTCTAAATCAGTACTTCTCAAACCTTTTTGTACCAAAGACCCCCAAAATGATATGCATTTGGCCACGGACCCCCCATCTGAAAATGTTTTGTGCCAGGGACCCTCCAGAAGTGAAGATTTGCGTTAAAACAAATTCAAAATTATTCAAAAATGTTCAAAAATAGCAGATGTACATGCTCGCAGCGTGGCACAGAGTGACGCGCTGTGAGCTTGTAGATCTACTATTTTTGAATAGTCAATGCAATATATTGTGACACAGACGCTTTCCTGGTTTTAATGGGTTAATAAATAGTATCTTATTCTATACTATTAAAGGTGAAATGTTTTACTACTTTTCAAAACTGTAATAATCCTTAAAACATGTTTTAAAGATTTTTAGCTTGCAACATCACACTGACTAACAATGTGCGCTCCAAGGAGCGCGGGTCTCTGCCAGGCCGGGTTGCCTAGCCAAAAATAGTGGTCGAAGTACAGAGCCAACTCAGGTCCGGTTTCATAAGTCAGGTCCGGGACCCTTGGGGGTCTTCAGAGGTACTACAGGGGACCCGCCAAAGATAATGTGTACTCAAACAAATAACAATAATAATAATGATATGTACACAACACGATAGTGCTGTCAAATAAATCTATGAAGCCATCAAAGCTGCAGCTTTACTTGAAGACAACCTGTTAACTTAAAAGAAAAAAAAATCTGGAATACCTCCAAGCTAGTCTCAAATCTAAATAAGGTGATATAGCTTTGAAATCTTGTATCAAGTTGCATGGATGGCTTTCTTACGAATAAATAAATAAACAATAAAAAACTTTGAATACCCCAGGTCTAGAGAGTTTAATGGTTAAAAGGGGTTATTAGAATTAAGTCCCTATACGTGACTATGCAAGGGAGGAAATATTATGTAAAAATCTGCCTGGCAGAAACCTTGTCCAAAACTGTTAGTTTTCAGGAAATGGAAAAAATGGTCTTTGTTCCAATGGATCCAATTCAGTTATTATTTAGTCACAAGATCTTGTTAATACTTTTCATTGGTTAAATAAAAGTATTAACATAAAACCCACAGACACAGCTGCATGGGGGCAACCATAGCTGAATAGAGAGGCCGCCTGGGAAACAGAAGGCCCCCGGTTGGTGCCCCGGTCTATGTGTCGAAGTGTCCCTGAGCAAGACACTTAACCCCTAACAGCTCCCTGTTCACACATGCTCCCCACTATGTGCAAATATACAGTGACAAATAGATTATTATTAGACAGACGTAACCACTGTCAACTCTGCATCCCTATTATATAGGCAATTTCTTTTCTCCAAAATACAGATAGTTGAAACTCACAATGCATCACATCACAACAAATTGTGATGGTCATACTACATATGATGAAGTATAAAATAAGGCATTCATTTATGGGGAAAAAGATGAAATATGGAGATGTGCATTTTCAAAATTTGAAATGTCCTTTTCTTGGTAAAAGGCACAACTGAGACTCCACAAAATGATTAAAAAACACCATTACTTATTAACAATTGGGCTATGTGTCTTTCATCAAAAAAGAAAAAAGGAATACATTAAAATATAATTTCATTCAAACAGAATAAGTTCATTTTCAGTAAATCCATAGCCTATTTCATCCATATTATCACACATACACATACATAATGCATGCACATACATTTTAACTAACAACTGAAAATCAGCCAAGTGTGGCTTTTTCTAATCTCCGTACAGCACGACACCTCTGTTTACCGTAACTCCTGACCCCAGCTTTAGAGCAAAACCAGTTCTGTGCTCCGAGTTAATATTGATTTGCTCCAGTGCGTCATCCCCCATTTTTAATAATTACTAATGCAGTCTCTCCAATTGTGCAGCTCCAACAAACGTTTACGGCACTGAGGAAAGACGAAGAAAACCTGTACAAGTCACGACAAAGCTTCTACAGTCCTTTAGAACAAAGTGAGAGTGGCCTATAGTGGTGATATCGAACCATAGACTGTAAAAAATGAATGGACAAAGCCACTCCCCTGCTTTCTACAGACCGAAAATGAAGCCGATTATTCCAAGACTGTGGGTCCGCCATCTTTCAATATGCGTCATATTGCGTCATATCCTGCAGAAGGAGACCAGACCATTATTGGTTGGGTAGCTTGTCAATCAAATCATCCCGCCCCTCCTAGAGAATAGCCTACTTTATCGTCAATTTTAAAATAATAATAAATGGGACCATAATTTAGCAAAACGCATATCCTGATGATTGAAAGGAGACTTTAAACTAGCGACTGGAAGCATATAGAATTTATGACAATTTTTATTATGGTAAGAAAATCTAGTCTAAAGTTTGTCAAAAAACCCATTCACTTGCGTTAAAATAAATTCTTTCTGACACCGCAGGTCGGCGCACGGTAAAACAGCGCCACTCTGGCCATTCATAAGCTTCCGTGTTGGCCTCATCGTAAATATCCAAGCCTTGGCCCTTGTATCGAACCTGTGAGTTAGCAAACTCAGCTGTCTAAAATACAGGTCATGCTAGGCTTCAAGATGTACAAGCAAACAGGAACATTCACATTCAAAAGTGATTTTTGCCTTAAGATACTGTAGTGTAGTGGTTTCGACCTCAGTCTCTGGAATAACAAGCTTTTTCCTGTCCTATAATCAGAAATCAGCTATGGTTGCCAGAAATCAGCTATGTTACCACCGAAAAAGGCAATGATTAATGCACACATTCCTTATTTCCTACATTTATGCCAGCTTTTAACATTTTACATATCTAGCGATATAAATTTGCCCTTTATTTCAAACAATAGTTAAACACAAATTTGGTTACACACTTGACAGAATTTCTGATTTAAATATAGATGATCTTCACTACCAAATCCTCTCCACAGCAGAGTTTGAATAATCAAGATGATGAGCATCTTAACCAGAGTTTATTTTTTAAGCTGAAAGCTACAGCCTCCCCCACTAAACCAGTACTGGAGTAAAGACATTTACACTACAGTACATGGTGAGGTAAGCAACCACACATCAAGCTCACTGTAATGCAACAGGAGAGGAGAGAGAGGCTGGTGGTTTGTCTCTTTCAAAAATGTTCAACTCTGTTATTGGATCACTTACTGACCTGGTTTCAGCCTGAGGCATCAGTATTGTGGCAGATTCTGAAAGAAAGTTTAGTGCTTCCTTACTCCCAAGATCTTTTGAATTATTTTCTAAACTTCTATTCTAACATTGCTCAATGATGTCATGAGTTCAGCAGCTCCATTGTATTACAAACACGCTTTTTATGAAGAGCGGCAGAGAAACCGCGTGGCTGCTCTTTTCTTTGAACCCATGCTCTCCTAATAATGCCGGACTGTTGATTGCTGACTGACCTATTAAATTCTTTCATTCTAAAGAGAAAGGTGTTCATACTCAAGGGGATATTTATGGAGACGAGGGTTTGCGTTCCATTCAGGATTTATGTAATGGATTTACTTTACCATGTGCCTCCTTTTTATTTTATTTAGAATTAAGGGGGCTCTTCAGGCTAATACAGTTCCATGGCAAATTCCCCTCCTAACACGTCAATTCATCCAATGCTGCACAATACTAGAGGCACAACTGACTTGGTTTCCAGACCTTACTGGTTTATTTCTCAGTGTACAGATGCTTTATGGATTTCACAACGAGGAAGCTCTATTCCAGTGGTTCCCAACATTTTCAGGTCATATATATACTAGAAGTTCTAGCGCCCACGCAGCGCCCACTTGACAGCGCAGATCACTGGCGTAGCGTCATGAGGGCCAGTGGGGCCATGGCCCGGTTAGTGAAGCCCCTGCGTGCCACGTATAGCTGGCCAAACTCCTGAGGAAAAAAGAAAAACTCCTGGGCCCAAAAAAAAAGAGAAAAACCGCAAACCCCCCATCCCCTTAGGGGTCCCTGGAGACCCTTGGGGGTCCCTGGGACCTACAGACACGGCGAGGGAAAACTGTGAAGCGACAGCCACGCATGCAAAATGTTGCACGTGAACTCTGCAGCCGCACTGAGGCGCTCCAACACAAACACTCTGGCATTAAGCTTCACACAACAAACATCAGCACCACACACAACATTCACCACACTAACGTGACCACGTTAGCGTTAGCTACATGCTAACGTTGAAAGTGCGTTAGCGTTAGCCGCATGCTAAAGGCTCATGTTAAGCACCCTTGGGAAGTAAGCAGTGAAATACAATGATTGCTATCACAGTAGTGGACATAAACATGCGTTATATTAGTAGCAGGCTGCAGTGACCTCAAAGTGTTGACAATATGAATGACAGGGCGATTTATTAGAGACATGACGGTGATTGTGCTATCCAGCTGGGCTCGGTGCGTCCGACTGTAATGGCGGCAGCGAGCTATGTGAGGCAGTACTTGATGCTGCTGTCTGGAGACTGGCCTAAGCATGACACGACCAATGAGAGTTAGCGCTTAGGTTGTTGCTAAGATACGGTGTCTGCCACAAAGCGTCTCTGCCTTTTGTATAAGCAATTTTGGGCGTATTTGGGCGCGCTTTTGGGGCTCGTTTGCATAGACCATGGCAGCGCTTGTTTCTCGCCCGTTTCATGGATGTGGCAAGGAAGGTGTTGGGTTGCGCTGCGCTGTGGGGTAGTTGGGGTTGCTCGTGCACGCGCATCCAGGCAGGTGCATGGGCAGTTCTGCCGATGCAACTTTGACCTAACTGTAACCTACCGAGGCACACCGAGGCACACCAGGTTGCGCATGCATGCGCCTTATTCCCAATTGTATAATAAGATAAGCATATTCGAACAGGGGACCCCCCCACCCTGACAAGCAATTGGAATTATAGGAGTTGAGGAATTCAATTTAGTTTGAATCGGTTTCACAGAAATTAGCAGATCTACAAGCTCTATGAGCTATTTTCAAAATGTTTGCCTCTTTCTTAAATCATTTGACAATGATGAACAATTTGGCCAATGTTTGAACAGTTTTTATAGTCTTTTTTCTTTTCTTTCTTTCTTTTCTTTTGGTATTAAAAAGGTCTTAAAAGTCCTTAAATTGACACTTCACTGTCATCACAGGTTGAGAACCACTGCTCTATTCAATGAAAGTGATTGCTGACCCTAGATGCACGCTGTGTTCTATAAAGGCTGTTGGACCTGGTACTTACATATGTTCTGGGAATGCGATCCACTGGCCAGATTCTGGCAGATGGTTGCCTCTAACCTCTCTGAGATGTTTGAGGTTACACACTCATTTAAACTAATTTGAAATGGTCTGTCCAACCTTGGCCTGCCACTGACCAAAAACAGGCGCTACCAGCCGGACTTAAGGGCTATCCACACAAAGCACTATAATAACTATAATGATAACTCTAACTATATTGTTCACCAATAACCGCTGTTGTCGTTATAGTTGTAGAGTGGACCATCTCGGCCATCTCCTTGAGTCAGAACGATTTTAAGACTATATATTTATAGTTATAGTGCTTGGCGTGAACGGCCCACAGCAGTGAAACAATTGATTGCTATGCACAAATGAAGCCACCCAACTCCCTCTCCTTTCGAGTGTGGGTGCAAAACATATCTGGATGTTGTGTACTTGGAGACAGCCTGTGTACATGGTGCAAAGGAGTCAACGAGAGAGATGTGGAATGGGGGGGGGGACTCTGTTTCTGTGATTAGTTTTTCTTGCTTTATGCTTTGTAACTTTTTTACTGTTTCCATTTGATACAGTATCACTAGAGCGATGCCCGTTGGAAACGATACCTGTTGGGAACGATGCCCATTGAGAACGTTGTAGCCGTTGTCAGAATAGCTGTTGTCAGTACCTATTATCACAGTACTTGGAGGACAGTTTATGATATCAGTACTATGATGACATCATATATTGATGACATCAGGGGTAGAGATGCACTGATTGAAATATTCTTGGCCGATTCCGATATTTTTCTGGTTTTAATATATATTTTCTTTCTGACTTTTTATTTTTCTGCATTTATAGATTATTTGTCCCTAGGGACACTGATTGTGTGTAATTATCATTATTTATATCAGGAATGATTTTATGTGTTTGAATGTGATGAATGTTACAAAATGAATGTTAACTAGTCCATACCCGTGGAGGGATATGCGCACATGATCTGGCAACCCGGGAGCCAATTATCCCATAGCTCGCGGGGCCATCCCACAGCTGGGCAGCCGTAACCATGGCGACATTCTTTTACATAAACACGCTAATAAACAGCTGTCAGTTGGGGAAATCGAAAAACAGGCTTCGCTGTTACGTGCACATGGTAATGGTGAATGGCTGTGCGCAAAAAGATCAATTGCTCCAGCCACTGAGGAGAACCGGGCAGAACAGATTTTGGCCTCAACACCACCACAGAGGTTTCTAGAATTATAGTAGGAAAAGGAAAACTAAATTGCGCCCCCAAAAATGTATTTTCGGAAATTCGGAATCATGACATTTGTATGATCGGTTTTCTATCGCTCATTTGGTCTAGAGTGCCATACAAGCTAGATCCAGCCCTGAAGGAGATCGCTTTCATTCAGGACTCCCCTGTGTGTCACTTTGTGTGTGTGAGTGAGAGAGATATAGAGGGGGGAGGGCAGAGGAGTAGAGAGAAAAAAGAGAGCACAGCAGGAGAGTACGGGAGGTGAAAAGAGAGATGAGACAGAGAGAGCGATAGAGAACACGGAAGGAGAAAGAGATCATGGGGAGGGTGGTTATGAATGGAGAAGCTCTAGTCTTGTAGTGTTGTAACCTTGCTCGCCTTGACAGCGCTAAAGACTAAAATTCCCCCATCACTCCTATTAATTATCCCATCTGGACCAAATAGTATTTGCAAATAAGTCTTACCTGCCATTTCAATCAAGGTGAACATTGGCTGAGGAGGAGAAAACCATTCAGATAATGGCAACTATGTTGTCAGTGTATACCTTATTGACGGTTTGTAAGAGGAAACTTTACAC
Organism: Gymnoscopelus microlampas; assembly: GCF_963454915.1. Classification (NCBI taxonomy): domain Eukaryota; kingdom Metazoa; phylum Chordata; class Actinopteri; order Myctophiformes; family Myctophidae; genus Gymnoscopelus; species Gymnoscopelus microlampas. The sequence continues at coordinate 21,179,728 of NC_139946.1, forward strand.
AGCAAAATACTAGTAAGACATGAAAAGTCTAAAAGCCCCACTAGCGGCCACTAGAAGCTGTGTTGCTCCTTAAAGCCAACAACTGGACTATAACGTGGCTTGAACCGACTGACATTGCCATCCTAGATGGATCATTGCAGAGCAGACAGGGAGGGAGGCGATTCTTCCATCTATGGAATCTTCCCTGAACTTACTGGCAGATACTTCTCAAGATGAGGGAAAGCTGGGTTAAGTTACTTCTTAGATAACTGATCACATTGACCCGAACACATGGCAGGATGTGACTTCTTCAATATCATTGGATAGCATGAGTTAGGGTGGATGGAAGTTACAGTAGTAAGAAAGAGCTAAAATCCCTCGGGATCATATTTAATTCACAACAGAAAGGGCAATGTAGAGATGGCTGTACTGTGTCAACAACACGTTGTGATACATCATTCCCCCACGATCAGGACCAGTGTTTACCTGTGGTCCCTGAGGCCAGAACCCCATGCATGGACATAGAGGCTGCATATGGCATCACCTGTCCTATCCCAGGAGAACATCTCCCACAAAGACAGCAATGCAGATCCAGCCTCTCCCATGTAACTTGTGTTCTTTGAACAAGGGTAGGGGGGAGAAAATGTTTTATTTTTATTTGATCAACCCTTCACAGATTTGAGTGATCGATAGCACTCAGGGTGTCCATGCCAATTGACCTGGATTTCAAGCTGATTAAAATATTGTATGGACAAAATGGGAGATACATGATATGTTTTCTATCACTGACTGTATGCCTGAATGAAAATCTTTGTCTCCAAAGCACACACCACCTTGGATACTGTCGAGGTGGCCAAAATCTAGCCTGGAATCCAGACGTGATTCGCTACGTTTGTCTTTTTCTCACTTTGCTACTCAGTCTGGCCAGGGTGCTATTTGACTAATATTTCTATTACGTAGGCAAGTCAGGAAGTGACTCGAGTTTTACATTGGACAACACCGGTTCGCCATCCCCCCCCCCCCCCCCCCCTGCCTGACCAATCAGGAACCGCGGTTCGTTTTCTCCAGTTTGTGCACGGAGATAGGAGGCGAAGTGAGAAAAATAGAACGCGAACGTAGCAATCAGTCTGGATCCCAGGCTAGCCAAAAGCAGGATAAAGACTAAACTCCTGGCCATCATGGACAATCCCTCTCACACCCACGTTGCGAGAAGGAGAGCTAAAGGAGATCTTTTCTGCCTGCAGCAATAAGACTGTACTGTACAACTCCTCATCTGATCGGCTTGATCAGGCTGATTAGGATAGGGGATGTTGAATCCAAGCCATTGGACTCTTAGTAGTGTTTGGTGTTTGTTTTTAATATTATAGGTTGATAGATGCCTATTTTTGATGTGTTTTTTTTGTATTATAGCATGTTTTATTGATGTCTCTATGAGAGCGTACCTATCTAGAGTTCTATCTACCTACCTACACTTTGGACTAAGGGGCTGCTGTCAGTAAACCAAGACCCAAGACAATTCCGGCATAACTGTCTCTCAGAAATATATGTGATTATGCAATGTTGTCATGGTAGCATGACTAATTATCATGAAACACTAGGAGAGGCTGACGGATTGATTAAAGATTACACTTGAGGGGCACACAAGGAATCAATTTGGCCAGTCGTTTGTGAGAGCTGGAGGATCAAGTGGTAACATATCAGTGTTGGGCCATTTGCAGAAATAGAGTCATAAACAAATCATCTCAAAAGCTAATAACACATTAGCCTAGTTGTTTTGTTTTGAAAGGGAATTGCTTTCACTGTGTTGGTTTATCATTTGAAGACTACAAACAATCTACCAGGACAAGCAAATACATCTATATTAAATATTATTTCTCATAAAGTGGAAGATCATAGCACATGTATCTGCTTAAATCACCATTGTCGAAGCTCATTTCAATGCTCTCTTTGACTGAGCCGTTCACAGACCAATACAATGAATAATATTAGTATTACAAGTATCATAGTTTTATGGTTGATTTAAAACAGTACTTTCAAGGCCAACCTTTTCAGAGGCCTCTGAAAGAGCTTTTACGGTATCTCACAAAGCAAGGAGATGTCAACTTTGAAAGTTCCAACTTCAATTAAACACTGCCTCAATGTTAACCTGTTATTGCCACAGCAATCATTCTCTTTCAAGTTTAATGTTGTGGTTTATAGCTTTTCTCTGAAAGCACAAAAGCCCATTCGATATTTTCCTCACCGTTGCAATTATGTGGATGCTCGCAGCTGGGAACCGGTAAAACATCCATTTAGCCCGCAAAATATTTTTTTCTCTATGCATCCTTATAATAGGAATGATAATAAGCATATTAAAATGAAGCTCCAAAACCACAGCATAGCATCTATTTCCTTTAAGGGATTTATATTATGGGAGCTTTTCTATTTAGGGCTTTAATTCACCGGTGCACTCAATCACTTTAGCACTAATTGAAATACATTAGAGATAGAAATACTTAATTTTGTCAAAATAAATACAGGCTATTAAATGAACAAAATAACAGATTGGGACTAATGAATGATGACAGTGGAAGTCATTTTTGTAATAGTTCACAGCATGCAACTTCGTGTCTTAATGGATTTTAGACTCAGTAACACAAGAACTACATGTCACCTCTGCAGCTAAAAGCCTAGTTTCAATTTTGTGTTGTGAGTGGAGGGTGGGGGAGAGCACTGCTTGAACTGAAGTCATACCTGTTGTGAAATAAGGACATAAGTGCACTCTAACACTTGTGCATTTGACTCTGACTGACTTTGAATCATCCTGCTTGCTATGATCTTCTAGATGGATAGGAACCAAACCCACTTGAAGCAAAAGATGAAACACATACACCTCTGAGATCATTTTCTTCTGATTCACTGATAGAGTGACCAGGTCAAAACAGTTAGGTTACTTTGGCAGGACAATGCAAGACACGTGGGAGAAGGAAATATTAATAACGAGAGTTGGGGCGGCTACGCAGCCCTCACATCTAGAGTTGGGGCCGCTACGCGACCCTCAAACCTACATCGCACCGCCAATCCGACTGATATGTCTATATGTGGATATCAATGTATCTGTCAATCATTGTCCCTTTCATGCCCATATATGGAGATCTCTGTAGTCATCAGTATATGCCCATATATGGGCATGCTGATATGATCATATATAGAGATCATTGAGGTTAGACAACACACTCCATATTTGGGCATAGCTGGATTGGGAACTCCTTATATGGTTATGGCTGAGTCATGGTGACTCGGCCATGACTCAGCCCTTAAGCCAATTTCAATATAAGGACAATAATGATAATAATAATAACTAGAAAAAGTGCTCCTCGGAGCACAGGTCTCCGCCAGGTCAGGTAGGTTATTGTGGCCTCCTGGTGGCGCTACAATAGGCCAATGTCAAAAGAGTGCCATTTGTTCTTAGGTCTTGCACTGCAATCGGACATTTATGATTTGAGGCATTTTATTCAAAAAAAAACGTTTTGCTAAATTAGACCTGCTGGTGGCGCTATAACAGGCCAATGTGAAAAGGTAGCATTTGCTCCTCAACATAGTGTGAATGTGCGCGCAATGTTTGACCGCAATCGGGCGCTGCATTCATGATTTGCGGCATTTTGTTCTAAACGGGCCACTCCTGCAAACTTTAGATGTGAATCTTAGCCAATCGGGATGGAATATGAAAAATTAAACAGATCCATCTTGACCACATCACTATAGACATCATGTGTACCGATTTGCGTGAAATTTGGATAAAATCGGAAGGAGTAATGTAAAGAAATATGTTTTACATAAGTCGGCCTCCTGGTGGCGCTATAAAAGGCAGATGTGAAAAATGCAGGGCAAACGTTTTTCCTTGACCTCTAGGGAGTGCGCATACAAAGTTTTACAGATTGGTGCAGTTATAGGTAAAAACACGAATCGGGCTGTTATAGCGGCACGATGAGGCTGATTAGAAAAATCTCAAGTGGAATTTCTTCCTCGGCATAGTGGGAATGTACGTGCAAAGTTTCACGGAAATTGCATGCTATGTTCATAATTTGAGGAATTTTGTTCAAAACGGAGCAGTCCTGCAAACTTTGGAAGCCATTTTTAGCCAATCAGGATGGAACATGAAAAATCTGAAAGACACGTTTCGTTTAATGACTATAGAGATACTGTGTACTGTTTTGCGTGATGTTTGGACAAAATATGTACGAGTACTGTAAAAAATGTGTTTTGCAAAAAGCGGCCTTCTGGTGGCGCTATAACAGGGCCATATGAAAAAATTGGGGCAGAGGTTCTGAATTGGCATCCAGGGAGTGTGTGTGCAGAGTTTCGCTGCGATCAAGCCAATGGTGCGGGAGATTAGCTGTCCACAGACGGACGGACGGACGGACGGACGGACAGGGGGTAAAACATACTCTCTCGCCATGCCTTTCGGCCTGGCGGAGACAATAATTACAACTACAAGAAAAGTGTGCTCCTTTCTTTATTTTACCAATGACCTTTCCCAACAGCATTTAACAAAACTAGAATTTTCGCAATTCTGTGAAATTGCAAAGTGTGGTTGCGCCGATGCCGGTCGCGAGTCGCAGTCGATTCCCGGTGTGATGGCTGACTCAGCAGCCACATGATGGGCTGGCCAAAGCAATGGGGATCAGCTGCTCCAGATCTACAGCTAATCGGGAGAAATTGGACTGCACCACAGTCCCTCTGTACCATGGGGTGGGGCAGGGGTTTTCAGTGTGTGTTTCAATGGTAGTCTTTGTCTTTTCCCCCTTTTGTGTTAATAGTGGTCTGACCCGTCCCTATATATGTCCACCTCCTGTGTCAATCTGGTTTGTTCAGTTTTCAGTTCAGTTGTGTTGTCCAGTGTCTGTTTAGTTATTTGGTTTAATTTCCTTTGTGTTGAGCACATTTGTTTTGTCAAACCATTTATAACAACAACGAAAAAAGAAAAGAAAGAAAAAGAAAGAAAAAAAGAGAACAATGTTTTAAAACCAACAAAGTTTTCCCTGTGTCTCTCCTTCCGACCAACTCGGTCCCTGACACCCGGTTAAGCCGGTCAATTTGACATTATGGCCCGAGTGTGGGAAAAATAAACTGTGGGAGAAATTGCGCGCCAAAATAAAGCTTATCTAGAATAATAAAGTCGGAAGAGTACTATTGTCTGGTTGCCCTATTCGGGCAACCACACTAATAAAGGACATTTCTGGTGCTATTTTCTACTTTTTAGGAGTGCTGCCTTTATTTTGTACATGCCCCTCACCTCAAATTCATACCTCATTGACAAAACAGAAACTACAGTCTAGGGAATTTCTAGGCATTCTAGGCATTTTGTTTTTAAATAAAAGAGGGTAATAGAGCAAAGTAGTATTTTATCATGGTCTTTGAAATGCGGGACATTGTTCTGTTCATGCGGAATGCGGTACAAACATTCCATTTTTGAAATAGTGCTACAAAATGCGGAACGGGACATCACCCAATTCCCTGATGGAAATCATGCCTTTTTGAAGTTAAATTAACACATGCTTCAAGTAGCTTCACTTTTCCTTTCATCAGGGATAGCTACACGGCTCATTAAACTGTCATCTGAAGGAGGTTTTGGCAGCTTTCAACATCCTGCCAAGTGGCAATCGAACAGGATTCAGGTTAAAGACTCTGGACAATAGACATGATCAGAAATGAGAGCTTCAAGAGGATACTGGAAAAGTATTTCTGTGATATTTTGAGGAGGTAGTTGGCATGAAAGCCTCCTTGGCCACCTCACTTGCCTGTCACCTAGTGAGCTGAATTGCATCAATAGTAATGCACATTGCAAATGTATGCCAGTATAATGAATCTGATGAATACTTTAAGAGCGAGCTTCCCTAGGGCGATAGCCAAGCTGGCCCATGATAGCGTGCATACTCCAAAGTGTTCAGGAGAGCTATACCTACAACACTGGTCTAGGAATTATCTTTGAAAGACTAACTACATTATATTTCAGCTATTTGACATTGTTGTTGTACTTGCATTTATTATTTAAATAGACCAAATTGCCTGATTATCACAGCAACAAACACTGTTTGACAGGCATCACAAATAAAATAAACCAAAGTCTCTGCCTCAGAAGACCAGTGATGTGTTCCAAGGATAAGCAGAACCGACCTCAAAAACTCAATAACATAATAACAAAATAAAGTATGCTCTTGATCCCATGTCATGTTTCAGAATTTTGCAAGGACATGTTGTGCACAAGCACTGTGAAATAGAGCAACATTGCTCTGACAGCGACATTGATCGCATTAAACCTGCGTCGGGGATAACGCACAAGAGGACTTTGGCGTTTAATCAGCAGTGACAGATTCAGGTGAGCCCCCAGATGTGTCATACGAGGTAAAAACAGGTTTTCTCCAAGCGAACATATGAGGCTGCAGATATGTGGCAGCTGCATGACAAATTCATAGCAACTCATATCCGACACTACTCAAAAATGAGCTCTTCCTAAGTTCCTGGCTTAGTCTCGGCTGGCTATAGTGTAGTAAAAAGCAACAGTGCTGAATTGCAGAAAATGAATAGTATGTCTTTCAGCCATGTCTCTTGTTTATAGTCAGTGTAAAGTAGATAAAGAGCACAATTCTTCCTTTAATCGTATCCCATGGAGTCCCTTAATATTTGTAACTTTTTTGCCTAACCTACAGTAGCATTTGTGCTGAGGTGTACGAGTGCCAATGGAAAATGTCAAGACCTTTCAGAGAGTCATAATAACAATACAATATCAAAACGGTGATACATCACAGCTCTTTTGGCCCTGGCTCCAACGGGAAAACAGCACCAAGCGTAATTGTGCTGGAGCAGAAAAGATTTTCATCAACTGGTGTGTTGTCATGAGGCTAAGGTGTTACATTTATACGAATTTCAGACTTTGAAAATAGTGACAGGTCAATTTTGCACCATTATGGAGTATAAGGTCTCTGGTGCAGCCCTGATATTGCTGCTGAGGGCCAACTGTCAAACTAAATAACGAAAATACACCTCGATCTTTGTCTTACTCATGACATGGCCTTGACGCTATTTTCTACTTTTTAGGAGTGCTGCCTTTATTTTGTACATGCCCCTCACCTCAAATTCATACCTCATTGACAAAACAGAAACTACAGTCTAGGGATAAAGTGCAGTGTTGCAAGACAAAGGTCTTGTGGTGTGTGTGTGTGTGTGTGTGTGTGTGTGTGTGTGTGTGTGTGTGTGTGTGTGTGTGTGTGTGTGTGTGTGTGTGTGTGTGTGTGTGTGATAGCCATTTGAGTCTACTTAGGCATAATTTTCAGTCGACTAACTCTGCATTGTTGATTAAGGCTGCTTATCCATATGGAAGAGGATTGCTACAGATACCTTGTGTTTCCTGACAGCGATTCCCAAATGGCTGTATTAAATTCTTGGCCAGATGAGCCATTCATTTACTGGGGAAATGTCAAGGATTTCTATCTGGTTGAATGGAGATGACATCACACATCACAGCAAATATTATGATAATGAAGGCCCACAGAACAGGTTGAATGCATTTTAACACATTTCTCTGTACCTTGTACTAACATGCATGGAAATGGCGTGCACGCTGTGCGTTCACTCATGCAAGGCATGGCAACACAAACCAAGCATAACTCATTCCAGATAGAAGGCCCTTGTTAATAGCTAAAAATGACCCCATTAGGAGAATGTCCAAGCTCTTAGGTCATTAAAAAAGATTAAACGAAAGATGATACACACACGTAAGCCATTCCTCTGGCCCCGAACGCTCAAGCTGTATGCCTATAATTGATATGGACCCATTGACCAGAATAATTCAAGGCAGCAGGAGTAACACACAGTCACACAGCATTAAGACGGAAGAGGTGGAAGCATATAATGAACACATGACAGTATGGATGTGGCTCTCAGGATTCATTCTACAATCCAAAGGCAGTGACTCTAATTGCATGCTCCTGGGTTTGTCACCGTTTGAGTGTGCTCACATTTTCTGCCCACAATCAGCTTTAAAGGAATGGCAGAAATTGCTTTCTGATAATTTGTGGTACTGATAATAGAGCCTTACAAATAAAACAAGCACAGACGCTGTTGTTGTTTTTTTGTCTTGCAATGCCTAAAGGAAATACGGTATGAGTTTTCAAACTAAATGCTCCTTTTGCTGTGTAACAACCTGCTACAGCCCATGATGCACAAACACTTGGGCTGAATATACTATGCAAATTCAAACACATCTCGCCATTATGGTGACAGTGATGAGCTGCAAATTGATGCAGGGCAGAGATGCAAGTGGTGCAGCTTCAGAGCTTTCCAATATGCATCATCAGGTCAACAGCGTTGAACGTACTGTAGATAACTTCACAGTGGCTGCGTTCACATGGAAGGGAACCCATCGAGTTTCCAAACAGACCTGGCAAATAGCTGTTGCTGAATTGCCTCCTTAATTGGCTTTGAGGACCTGCAATGAATGGACTTCCAAAATGGTTTCTCAACCCATTTTCCTCAATTTCCAGTTGCTGTTTACTGAGGCAATGACCCGGTTGTCTGGAGAGTGGCGCCCTATTTGAGGGCAGAAGTGGATGGGGGGGGGGGGGGTGAGTGTGTGTACACATGCCTGTGGGTGGGTTGGGGGGTTACAGTTGTTTGTTGAACTGCCTCACTGAAGAGGGATAATCTCTGGCCCATTGAACCATCAGGATTCAGGCACTGCTTCTGTCACTGATCACAGTAAACCCAGATTGACGGCAAGGAATTAAGACTCCCTCTCCGGAGAGACCGTCAGAAGCATTAGGCAGTATGATGGGACAGCCCCTGGGCACAGAGGGAATATATGGTAAAAATAAATAGTGAGCCCCACTTGGCTTGGCTGTTGCTAAGGTAATTCTGTGATGAGCACCGTCACATGAGCATCATGACAATGTGACACTTTGGTATCTAATGAAATGGCTGATGTCCTTAGGGTCACAGCAGGATGCCAGACACTATTCGTCCTTCCCAATGGTGATACAGGACATAAGCCTATGATAACACACATACAGTACAAGCCCATAGCTGATTCAAAGTTGAGGCAGCTGCTCGGAATTCAGGTCCACACCCAGTGTTTCTCTGAGTCGACAGCCCTGAGGATTCGTATTCAAATGGGGCAGGCATGCCCCCCTCAGCATTTCCTCAGAATTATCAAAGATGAGGAATATCTTTTTATAACTGAACAAAACCTGCCAAATACATGCTGACAAAACAAGAATTATACAGTAACCACTCACATACCACAGTATAGCCTAGTTTTACAATTGTATCATAGTCCCTCCAGAATTCTGCAGGATTCAGATTTGAATAACTACTAGGCTATCTGCTTTTTGCAATATATTGTTTGAAACATTTCTGTGTGAAACAGTTGATAAAACAGACATGCATAAAAGTCTAATTATGTTGGCTTTGATACTTAAAATACACTCTTCTGAATTCAAGAAATAATAAAAACTGTGCAGTTGCACAAACTCCTTGAGGGACTGGCACAAAAGGGGCCCTTGACAGTTTCATTTTCTATCCTAAACAGGCAGGTGCCTTGTATGCAAATACGATGATGGGAGGAACGCAGACTCCGGGCTAAAACACTGCTGATTGAATCTGATCCGCAGCTCTGACATTCTTCTTATATGAAGCGATGACATCGCATTTTGTGCCAAGTCGAACTTGTATTATAGGTCGAAATAACGGGATATAGTGTTTCTGTGTCACAGAGAGCACATATATCCCGTTTAGAACAATCTACAAGGCTGTACTATATACCCCATAATCTAAAAAGACAGCGGACGAAACATCGTCCAGGCGGAAAGCGAGAGTCAAGTTGGGGAGAAGACTAGCCTATACACTGACCCACTACACTGCCACTACTACCAAAACATGAATACTTGATGAATAAACACATTGCACGTTGTTATGTCGAGAGAAACTACTCTACAAACTTCGTATAATGGTAGGTCTGTGGCGAACTACGTATTAATCTTATAATGATTACCCAGCGTCCTGCACCTGCTGGTGCACCGACTACCCCCCTGCAGACGAAAACAACGACTATAGACTGGCTTGGATGGAGGGAGGAAGGGAGGGAAAACAATAGCGCCACACACACACACACACGGTCTTATTAGTGTTTCTATAATACTGCCGCTGTGAAATGTTTTTACACTGTTTCAAATATGCAAATGATGCGAAACAAAGCATCGAACGGTCGTGTTTGGGGTGTTTTGTGACGCTTTCTCTGTTACTTTTAACTCTCGTCTCCTCCGGCGGAGCAGCAGGGATGGAGCCAGAGAGAGAAGCGGGAGAGAGGAAAGTGAAGTAGATGCGTGTTGTCTAAAATATGTTCATGTCAAGGACCCCCAAATGAACATTTCATTATCCAAGGACCCCCCATCTGAAAATATGTTGTGCCAGGGACCCCCATAAAATATTTGTGTTGTTTTTCACTTTTTCCCCAAGATTCGTTTTTTTTTTTTTAAATAGCAGATCTACAAGCTCACAAGACGTTGCAGTGAGCTTGTAGATGGGCTATTTCTCAAATAGCCGACGTGTATAGGTTTAAAGTGCTCATAGTCGCTTCTTTTGGGCTTGTTTTCATAGACCATGGTTGCTTATTTCTCTCACACAACCTGGCAACACTGCTGGTTGTATGTTATGTTTTCCTACCTCAGCAGAGCCGTGTCGCCTTGTCTGCTCACCACACTCTCCACCGAGGAATAGTCCACAGTTTGTCCGCCGGCGGGCAGGCAGGACGGCAGAAAGCAGCACAGGCTGAGGATGATCGCAGTGAGCCACTGACCGGAGACACACGCATCCTGCACCGCAAACATTATGTCCATCGCAGCGGTGGTTGTTCGGCGTTATTACGTTTCCCCCTTAAAAGTCTTCTTCTAATCTCACAAAGAAAGAAAAGAAAAGGAAAAATACAAAACCTTGTCCACTCCAAAAAAAGGCAGCCGTTATTTCCACCACTTCGTCGCCGTTATAGTTTCCCCCAGGTTTGTTGATCGTGGTGTAGCCCCACTGTGCGAGGAACTGTGTGTGTGTGCGTGTGTGTGTGCGTGTGTGTGTGTGACTGTGTGTGTGTGTATGTGTGTGTACTGTATAGTCTCCAGTGGCTCTCTACACCATCTAGTGAGGAGATGTGATGTAAAATGGGAGCGGACGTAGAGGCAGCAGCAGACAACCCCCAGGCTCTGATCCTGTTGCCATGCGGCCGTTTCCCCGGCAACCTGTTCCCAGTGGCTCTCTTCTTGTTGGGTGATGTGATGGAGCAGTTAAATCTGGTAGGTATTGATACGACAACAAGAAACCCTGAGAAAGAGCAATTAAAGATATCGATTTGGAGAAGCACCCCCTGTTCGGAAATGAGCACCCTGAGCTTTTTTTGAGGAGGCAGTGTGGTGGAAGAAGTTACTGGTGGTGATGATGACGCATGTATATATATATATATATATATATATATATATATATATATATATATATATATATATATATATATATATATATATATACACACACACACACACACACACACACACACACACACACACACACACACACACACACACACACACACACACACACACATATATATGATATAGTGTGATGAGAGAGAGAAGAAGGGAAACAGTCCAAACTAAAAGCATTCATAAGTGGCAAATAATAGGCTATATTTAGACAGAAGATACACAAAAGCACTGTGATGAAATATTCCACACATACCATACTGTACACACAATGGTCTTTCAAAGTTTGCTCTAGATAATTTGGAACCCCCGGCCCCCTCCCTTGCATTGTCCTACTCTGAGCCCCTTGACTTACCCTACATAAACATGCTTAGTGCATGAGTTGGCACAGCCATCACCATGGAAATGACACACATTTCTCTCTGAGGTGACATGTTAATATTGGCATGATCCCGTTCAGTTGATGGCGCAGATGATGTGTCTCAGTTATAATACCTCATTAACATAATGTCAAGAGTGAGTCCCGCAGGGATTTACATACAGTAATAGCTCCGGAAAAAGACATAGAGTGTAAATTCAAGTTCAACAAGGAGAAAGTGTTCTTAAAGTGGAATAACAGATTTTTACTTTGTTCTTCAACACTTCAGTCAGTACTGCTCTGACTAATGAGAAACTTACTTACTCAAGCAGGAGAAAAAAGAACCAAGTCTCTTCTGTAATGTAATCTAAATCGTTCTTTTTGGAATCCTTCCTCCCATGCGTAGGCATAACTACTGCTAATCATTCTCTGAATATTCACTCAGTGATTGCAATGTAAAACAAAATAGTTTTACCACTTAAGCCCTGTATGCCAATTAGCCAAAATAGCTGATCTACAAGCTCACGTGTCGCATTGCGATGTAATCTTTTATTTTATTTTCTCCTTAGTCTCTCAAGCCAGACAACTCTTCCACAATCTACGAATGCTATACAGAGAGTCTAACTATGCCTCCTGAAAGTCGTGAACGGAAGATGTGATCTGTCTGTCATTTACGTTCTCGAAATATATTTTAAAATATCTTTAAAATATATTGTTGTATTTCCATTTCTTCTAAGTAGCAACCTAGATAGTTCATTTGATTTACATGACTGCAAAGACGAAACGGAAGCGGGGGAAGCCTGACATCAACTGTATTTATTCGCATTTTCAGCGCATCCATTGTACAGACTGTACAACGGAAGCATTTGAAAATTGTGTGAGCCAATAGACCCCTTATCAGACAACGTCAACACTGATAACAACCAGCATGCACGCGCAGGTCGGCTCATAAGACGCAATGGAAAAGTGGTCACAGCACTCACGAGTGAAAATGCATCCCATCAAACTTTCAGATGCTGTTTTCCTCCCAGTGTGGAGGAAGAAGGCTTAAGAGTGATCTCTCACTATATTATACTCCTTGTTTTCTGTTGTGTGTAAACAATAATAGCGATTCTCAAAGCAGGTGCCCTCCAAACACCACCTCCAATCGCTGTCATTAGAACGGAGGGAGCACTCCCTACGATCATGGCAGCAGAGCCTCTGCTTGGTCATGCAGCTGAAGCCCCTCAAGCCTAATTTATACTCCATCGTGTGCAGAGAACGACCGAAAATAGCAGACCTCCAAGCTCACAGCGGTCGCATCCGCAACGCGTTGCGAGCTTGTATGTCAGCTATTCTCAGCGCACAACACCGTTGCCTGACGAAGTATACAGTATTTGTCTTGCCAGGGAGCGTCTCACTAGTCTACACACAGGAGGCCATTGAATGAACTGAAACCAGCACTCCCCAAAACAACAAGTTTGGGGATCTCTTGGGAATTGATTACATGAAACCGGGACCTGTGCTTATAAACAAATAATTGGTCTATGGTCTGACTCGAGAGACTATTTTCACCTATAATGACATGCCCAAAATAGGTGGCCTGATTGAAAGTGGTTATAAATATTAAACAGGGTTGGTGCCTGACAGCGAGTCCCTGGTTCAATTCTGGCCAGACCAATTGCTGCATGTCATTCCCCTACTGTCTCTGTGTTTGCTTTCTCTCTCCACTGTAACTATATCAAATAAAGGCTGAGGGCATAGCGGTTAATCTGCTGGCCTCACGAACCATTTATGCTGGTCAAGCATCGCACCAGTGTCCTCCCTATTCGCTTCCCCCACACTGCCTCCCTCTTCCTCCTGTCTATCTCAAAAAAGCAACTCAGGAGACACACAGACTCAGCATTATACCCTGTGAAATGCTTCAACTGCAGCATTATTTCCATATCTGAGGCTCCCTCTGCAGTTAATAACATCAACAACACTCATACCACCGTTCTGGTAGTTATCGTTTGTGACTGGCATGTTTGCATTCAGAGTATAACATGTATTCCATCTCTCTCAAGTCAATCTCTGGGGTTTTTCCCCTCCGCTGAGCCCTTCAAATTACTAGAGAAAATGTACTATGTAGCTATAATTATAATGATTCTATTTAGTGGCAGTGCAATGCGCAGGAGGGATGCTTGTGTGTGTGGTGTGTGTATGTGTGTGTGTTTGTTGGAGAAGAGTGGCAGGGTCTAATATTCTACTCATAATAACCCTTGGAAATATGAACAAGATGAAAGAGATGAGGCAGTGAACTGTCGTAAAGACTGTGCTTTGAGTAATGGATGCTTTAGACCTTTCTTGTGAGCTTTCATAACCGGCCATCTTTTTAAAGCTAGAGTGAATTTAATGTGAGCTGCCGGGTTCCTTTGATGGCAAGTTAATGAAGTGACACATCACAAAATTGACCATTTTACACTGAGTGACAAGTTCCCCTCATAGATACAGTACACTTTACTGTGCAATGTCATCAACATATATTTTTTTATGGCGTGGTTGGTGGCTCCTATGGGGCGAGCCGTCTAGAAGGTCTGTCTGTCTGTCTGCCTGCCTGCCTGCCTGTCTGTCTGTCTGTCTGTCTGTCTGTCTGTCTGTCTGTCTGTCTGTCTGTCTGTCTGTCTGTCTGTCTGTATCCGTGACTGTCTGGGGCTAATCTTAAAAACCACTGGACCGATTGGCACCAAATTACTTGTGCACACTCCCAGTAGGCCAATGAAGCACAGGAACTCCCTGAATATTTTTCACATACTGTTTTATACTTTTAAAAATGTTTAGCTTTATATATTAACTTTAATTGTAGGCCATCAATGGAGGTTGGATTGGGATTAAAGTTTGCCCAAATATGGAGATGACTCAGTCATAGTACCGACATGCAACATCATAGATGACGTGGCTGTCCACGTGACGTCCAAGATCCACATAGAAGCCACGCGATTATTATTACGGTACTTGTTATTTTACTAGTAAGAGACCACACCTCTACTTAAGTTTAACGATTTATTGAAACTTAATGACATGAGTGTGGAACGGGATGAGGAACCCAAAGTAGGGCGAGATTCGGGGTGGGGGGCATAGTCTCAGGGGACGTAGTCTCAGGGCCATCGTTGCTCTACTCAGGGAGTGGTTGGTCGTCTCTGCTCAGTCACTGCCCCCTTGGATTCGTAAAGAAATTAGAGACAGAAGGAAGAAGAGCGAGAATTCCGGTTTGTGAAATGTGACGGGCGAGGTCTATTTGGGTCAAATGTGACGTGTTTTGCGTCATGAAGGTGACGCATTTTGCCTCACCTCCGTGCACAACCCCGTGCGCAAGCTCGTGTGCAAGCTTGTGAGTCGAGCCCATTGGTCAAAACCGTCTTCGCTCGTTCATGTGTCTGACCCTAGCCGTAATAAGATGCAGCACCTATGAATGGCCAGCATGTCCAATGCGCTTCACTGGGTTACATGTCGGGTCGCCCAGTGGTGGCTTATCCAACGGGCTTCAGGTGCTGAAGCACAGGGCACCAACCTTGTGGGGGGGCACCAAACGACGTGAAAAAAAAATAAAACGGCCAAAAAACACCACGCTGCTCCGCTCGTTATACTGAGGGGATTGCAGCAAGGATTGGCTGTGGTGAGTGGAGGCAGGTGTAGTAGATACGGGTGATTGTGAATGAGGCGTGGCTAATGAGTGAAGGCAGGTTTGCTAGATAGGGAGGCGATTGTTATTATTATTATTGCCAAATTGTAGTATAGATACTGTAGGTAATATCTGAGCCGTGTGTGGTATGTGCACAACAATGGGCCACCAGGGAGAGTGAACTGTAATCACAGAACAATGGACTTTTGTCTACTGGATTGGATTTGCTGGTTGTTTAATCAAGGGCTTTAAAAGTACAATTGTGTCTTAACGGCATGATAATAATGTTGTTCAAACTACTGTGGCCCGCATCAGCAACCCTCAACCATTTTCATTTAAATCATTGAGAACCATCCAAAAATAACCTGTGCTATCATTCCTTCTGACTCTGCAACCTCACTGTCCTTTAATTTATGCCTCTTGCACTTTGCACAGAATTAATACAGCTTGACCAAACTCTGGCTGCCTCGAGAGGGTAGTTTAAATACCCTCTTCACAGCTCCAGCTGCAAGAGTAATGCAGCATTTTGAAAGCTTTTGTTTCCTGAAGTGGTTTAGCACACAGTCATGTTTTTGTAATAGTGATTTGTTCATCCATTATGATAATGGATGGCATTCACTAGGAAAGTGTGACAATCGATCACGGCAAACTCTGAAATGGGGATGCTGAGTATTTATACTAAATAGACCCCGTAGTGTGGTTTCAGGGATTTAAGCTTACAAAAACAGAGTGGAAAACAGTAATCTCCCTCAGAACATAAAACATGTTGTAAAGGCAATTGATTTCACATTCAAAGATTCTGCACTTCCACAGTATGTAATGGATTCTTCTGAGTGTTAATTTAACTCGACGAGTGTATTATCGCTTTTCCATTACATGGTGGCTCATCTCCACTCAAATCTACTCACCTTTTTTGCCTTTCCATTAGGCAAAGTTTCCTGGTACAGTAGCTGGTATTCCTTTGGTATACCAAGCAACGAGCTGAAACAATACCAAAAGATTATGTGAAAAGAAATAAAGATAGGGCTTGGGCAATATGGACAAAATCAAATATCATATATATATATGTAATATTTGTGTCCAAATACCTTGATATTGAACCAACGACCGTTAGATAATGTGTTGTGAGGTTGTAGATCTGCTATTGTTTGTCGCTATTTACAACCACCTCAAAACCATGTCTAAAAAACTATTTTAAAAATGTATTCATGTCCACATAAAGGACAGCATACTCTGCCATATATGGCGGCTGCCAATTATAGCAGAGCCAGCACAATACTTACCTCCTTTTTGGGCATTCGAGTTGTTGAAACCACACACACACACACACACACACACACACACACACACACACACACACACACACACACACACACGCACACTCTCTCTCTCTCTCTCTCTCTCTCTCTTTCTCTCTCTCTCTCTCTCTCACACACACACACACACGCACACACGGACGCACGGACACGCGCACGCATGCACGCACGCACACACACACACACACACACACACACACACACACACACACACACACACACACACACACACACACACACACACACACACACACACACAGGAGGTGAGAACAATGGTGTGCTTCTGTGCAAGTTAAAGACAACCTTTGCACAGATATGCTGCACAGATATGCTGGAACTGCTGTCCATTTCCCTGTGTCCATTTCACCTACCAGGAAATTCAGGCAGCTGATTGTGACAGCTGTTTATATTCCAACTAATACAGCTAGGGCCTCTCAGTCTGCCCAGAGAAGCTAGAAACGTCCTCCCCTGGTTGCACCCTAGATCATCCTGGGGGATTTACCTGCAAATTGGACTCTGTGCTGCCAACCTACAGTATGAGCAGTACGTGGGCATGTAAAACAAGAGTGTGGAGAAGCAGATAGACTTGTGTTATGCAACATCAAAGGTATAGCTATAGATCCCTACAGAAATCACCCGTTGGCACCTCAGACCATTTCGCTGTTCAGGTGCTGCCCACATACAGACAAAAGCTGATGCAAGAGTAGGTGAAACAGAGAACAGTTTAAGTGTATTGTCCAGTGAGGCAGTCCAGAGCCTGCAGGGCTGTTTTGCCTGCACAGACTGGCAGGTTCTCACCCAGGACCACTCCATTGAACAGTCCATCACAGCGGTGACTTCATACATCCAACATTGTTGTTACTCAAACAACAAGACAGCTCAGATGAAAATAACATTTGAGGAGCTACTGAGCTCAGAGCAGAGGAGAGAGCCCTCTGTGGCAAAGGACACTACAAGGAATGGGAGGAGGCCGTGTTTCTAACTTTTCAACCTGAGGCGTGCCTGGCAAGGCTTCTCTCTTCTCACAGGGAACGCCCCCATCAAAACAGAGGGGAGAAACTAAGCATTTATCACTGACCTGAACTCCTTTTATTGTGGGTTTGACACTGAGAAAAGAACTCCTTAGTTAGATGACGGAGGTGCCGGGTCAGCCAATCACCCTAACAGAGGAAGAGGTGAGTCAGAGCCTGAGGAGGCTCAATCCATCCAAGGCCCCGGAGCGTAGACTCATTAAAGAGAGGGTGGTGAAGGAATGTTCAGTCAAGCCAGTCAGAGTTCTCTGCCATTTCTTCAACTGCTCTCCAGGAGATCACCATCCTTACACTGTAGAAGCGTTCCGAGATAAGTCCTATCCTCAAGACGAACCATCCTGTAGAGCTGAACAATTACCGACCTGTGGCCATAACATTTATCTTGGTAAAGTGCCCAGTGAGACTAGTGCTACCTCTCCTCTCACAAGTAAGCCCCACCTTCAATCCGCTGCAGTTTGCCTACAGACAAAATGACTGTGTTACAGACACATGCCATGCGTATTTGCCAGAATCATGTTTGTGGATTTCTCCTGGGCCATTAAACTGCATGCAGGTCCAGGTGGATCCCCACACGATCCTCTGGACTTCCTCCTCAAAAGGGAACAGTTTGTCAGCAGCTCCACCGCTCCTGTCATGATCACATCCACCAGTGCCCCCCAAAGGACAGTGGTTGTCCCCGTTCCTGTTTTCACTATACACCAATAACCTGAGGGGTTTGGACAGGGCATGACATATCTGGATAACACTGCAAGTTTGGAGATGACACTGTGAAGTTTGCACAGGTCGACACAGAGAAGCAGAGATGCTACACCAAGGGTGCGAGGAGCACTTTCTGAGGATGAACGTGAGGAAAGCAAAGGCACTCCTGATAGACTTATGGAGTAAGGCTGAATCTGCCCCACAGTTGGCACTCAATGGAGAGGTTGTGGAGAGACATAGCCCCTCTCATCCTCTGCAGCGTCTACGGCTGCTATCTTTGCTATACAGCTCACCATTTCCCTTCGGCTTGGTATGGGGGGGCTCTTCAGAGACCAACAAGGCCAAGCAAGATACAGAGGGTAATCCTGGGGCCCAAGCTCTGCAGGGAGCAGTGCGCAACCCTTCAGTGGCTCTATGACTAAAGGGTGGTGAAGAAAGCAGTAAAGATTGTGAGGGACTCAACGCATAACCTCAGCACCTGCTTTCAGATCCTGCCCTCACTGTGTGTTGCCCCTGTATTCAAAACAAACAGAGGCAGGAACAGCTTCATCCCCTTTGCCGTTAGGCTCCTTAACAAACAGGACCTACCAGAATCACCTCACCCCCTGGGGACCCAGACCTCACACCACACACACACACACACACACACACACACACACACACACACACACACACACACACACACACACACACACACACACACACACACACACACACACACACACACACACACAGTGAATGTGAAGAGGGCATTAAGTTTCTTTTTTAAATATTTTCTTACAGAATCATAACTCCTGTATTTACTGTGGTGTTATTTATTGTGTCGCCCCCTAGGGACCGGAGGTCCGGGGCCACGTAACCAAATGGCGTTTGAATGGACTAGAGAGGAACTAACTCACAGCAACTCTTGGCCAATCACAGTGGGTCTAGAACTGTGGTGGGATCCATAAGCAGTAAGCACGCTTCTGTGACAGGGCTGTCTTGAATGTGAAGTGATATCTAAGAAAACGTAACAAACTGTTTTATTGTGAACAGTCTTATAGTTCCCAGTGTAATGTCATATTATTACTGAGAAGGTGTGGTGACGTCACACTATAAAGACGAACTGTAGAATGCAAGTGATTGTTGGCAACACTGTGACAGCAGCCAAAGTTAGCCCAGTCACAGCCTAGCAGGCTAGTTGTTATTATTATTAGCCAAAGCTATAATCATAGCTTCCAGCCCAGTCACAGTGTTAGACCTGTGAATGTAATCAGCTGCTACATTAGAAGAGACCCAAGGCCATGGATGCCCCAGATAAGTTTTGGAGCCACAAGGACTCAAATTCCCTTTAAGGGCAATGGGAACATGTTGTCTGCCTTAACGGATGCTTTCTCCTGAACCGCATCTCACGTCCCTGATACATATTATTATTATTATTAAGAAAGGACGCATTAAACCAACCATCAATGCGTCCACGGGACGATGCTATTTTATTATGAACAAATCCGTGCCAAAATCATAGTAGCAGACGTCGTATTCAATTCAATATTTTCAATTCAAATGAGATGTATTGGCATGAGACAAAATACGTTTACATTGCCAAAGCAAGTGTCAAAATGATATATTAAGTATTCAACGAGTAACAAACGTTAACACAACATTCCGGTTCGGTTGACGACGCAGATACAGGTTTAAACATAACAGCGACTAGATTTTCCAGCAGTAGTGAGGAAGCTTGTGTTGATGTTCTTTCAGAGTGGTATATGACTGTTTACCAGTGCACAATGCACAGCGTACATTTTTGAGCCTACAATGGAATGCATATAAACGGCTTGCCGTGTCTGTGTGTGGAAGCTAACGTTGTGCATTTAATGGTGCTTTTAAAAGCGGGGGAGTTGGGGAGTAGCGTCCTGTTATAGTTTGTTTTGGGTTCTTTAATAATAACTGGACAACTCTTAGCAGCAGCTTCACTTTTACTGAGAAAAATGTCAGATGAACAGGCAAGACGTAGATGGTGACAGCCCTTGTTTATCGTATATTCAGACTAGAAGCAGATATAATTCTGCATACCCTTGAACACAGGAATCCTTTATTTATTCAGTAATGATATTATGAATTATTCATTTCTTTTTTTTCTTTTTTACATTTGTTAGAAATAACATCATTTGCATTTTTAAGTTGGTGAGGATCAGAGCGATAACTGAATATCAAAAGTTTAACACTAACACCTACAGTAGTATACACTGAAAATGAAATTCAAGGTGCTTTTTCTTCAGAGCTCCTCCTCCACGTGGCTTATCAGCAGTCGTTGCTGGTCCTTCAGTCACAATGCATGGATTGCTTCTCTGCTCTAATGTCCCAGGAGATAAAGGCTTAAAGACTCCAGTGGGAGACAGCCGTTTCACAGGAAAATTAAAACCAGCACTTGGTGCCATGCTGGAAATAGATCTTATTGATGGCCATTTTAATAAAGCAGAAAATTGCATAAGTGTAAGAGAGGCACATAGTGATGAGAAGATACAGCCTTTAGTGGTAAAGATGAAGTGTTTTAATAAGCTACGGTAGCACAACACACAATCTCCCATTTAACCATTGACCACAAAGGTTCTTTCAGTTTGTTGTGAATGTGACAGCTGTGGTCACAGGGCCATAAAGGAGAGAGATAAGGCATGTCATTTCATGAACATTGAAAGACAACAGTCTTGACAATAATGTTCAACTTTCAAAACATTCTGACACGATACACTACAGGGTACATAAACTAGGATAAGCCCCCATGCCCCTTATCTTTGTCCTGAATCAAGCTCAAGACATTCCATTATGGCATAGCTCAAAGACAGCCACTTATCTGAGTGGGGGTGTAATGTAATACACTTTTCACACTGCACCTTACTGTCCAATTGCAAATTTATAACATACAGTACATGTAGTGGGCAAAACACAATTTGAAGGAACAACACTTTGATATACATAGTCCCCCCCCCCCAGCAGAGATGAATTTTGGGCCGCCCCTTGCCTCTGCTTTGCCTGTGTGGTACTGAAGCTACAGCATTCATGAGTCATAGCTGATCGGTACTCCCCAGGAGACTCTACACTTCATATATGGTTCGTAGTGTAGCTCAGCAAGAAAGCTATCCTGATTTATAAGAATAAAATAGGATGAAGCAGCAGATATCTGAGACACAGTGTGATGCCTGCGATGAAAATTCCTCTGGATGTGCTGTACAGCCAGACTTGTGGAAATAAAAGAGGGGTGATCGGAGTGAAAAGTTCAGTCTGCATAATTCAGTATGGGGGCATTGTCATTCTGGAAGAGACCACTCCCAACAGGATAGAAATGTTTCAACTTCAACCTTATTCTCACATCACAGGTTTACAGGTGTAAAACAAATTGTTGTACAAGCTCCCAACATAATTTACCCTGCTGTTTCAAGTAAGAAGGAAAGAATAGAGAGGAAAACAGGAAAACAGGTCAGCTATGTCAATATGAGCAGTGCGAATATAAACATATGGTTCATGGTTAAAATACTCAGCGCTTGTTCAACAGTCTGGAGGTGGAAACTTAAAAGAGGAAAAAAAGTGTTGCACACTCTGGCTCCATCTGCATTTAATGTTTCCTACAATTTGTTTAATTAAAAGTATATCAAAAAACTAAATTAAAAACAAATTCAGAAACTGCAAAATGCAAACATTTAAAAAAAACGTGGTAAGTCTTTATATTAAGGTCAGGTCTATAATGTGTTATAACCACATTTATATTGCATTACAATGCACTTATAATGCATTTTAACACTTGTTATAATGTATAATGCATAACAACTTATAACAAGGTTTACAAAGTATTATAATAATAATATAATTTATACGTGCTGGTTATAATGCATTATAAACTCAGTGGAACAGCACATTATAACTACCAGGTAACACTTTACTTAAAGGACAGGTCTATAATGCGGTCAGCATGCTTGATGATGACGTTGGAGCAGTGTGTGGACATGTAGTTGTGCGTGTAGAGAAAGTAGAGAAAATTCAGAGAATGAGATGTTGCTCATTCCCACCACTTGGCGGTGGTTCATCAGTAAGTCCAGTATCCAGTTGCACATGGTCGGGTTAGGGTTAGGGTTAGGTCTCTGAGCTTTGTGCCAAGCTTGGCAGGAACTATTGTGTTGAATGCTGACTTGTTGTCCACGAACAGCATTTGTACACATTTGTTGTTGTTGTTCTCCTCCTCCAGGTGAGACAGAGGTGTGAAGAGTCATGGCAATTGCATCGTTGGTGGATTTGTTTTGACAAAATGTAAATTGCCATGGGTCAGGCGAGGCAGATAGAATGGAGCAGATGTAGTCTCTCGCTAACCTCTCAAACCATGTATTGACAATAGAGGTGAGGGCAGGTGTCCAGCAATTCAGCAATACATGATACCTTGTGGTGTTGCTTGGGCACCATGGTGGACCTTTCGAGGCCTGTGTGGGCCACAGCTTGGGAGAGGGATAGGTTGAAAATATATCAAAACACTGCCGCTACTTGTCCACACATGCTCTGAGGTTTAAGGCAGTGATTCTCAACCTGTGTGACCCAGGGGGGTCCCCACATGATTGTGGGGGGGGTCCCCAGATGACAGTAAAGTGACAGTTTAATGACTTTTAATACCTAATACCTAAAAAAAGAAAATAAATGAAATGAAAAAAGACCATTCATTACTGCATCAAAAGTAATTAACAAACTATACTATAAAAACTGGTCAAACACTCACAAACATTTCACAAATTGTGAAATAATATAAGAAAGAGGCAAAAATTGGGAAAATAGTCGGTCTACAAGCTTGTTTCTTCACCACCCGCTATTTTCACAATATCTGTAGAACGAGTCAAAGAAAATATAATGCCTCAACTCCTACAATTCCAAGTGCTTGTCAGGGTGGTGGGTCCCCACTCCCCAGTTCAAATATGATTGTTTTGGAGGGTCGCGGTCTGAAAGGGTTGAGAATGACTGGTTTATGGGTCACGTTGGTCTCCGATATGATATGATTAGTGGCCTGACCTCCTCAAATGGTGCTGAGACTGGCTGGTTGTGGTAGGTGCTTTTATTATAGAACCAGGCATAAAATATGTTCTGTGTGTGTGTGTGTGTGTGTGTGTGTGTGTGTGTGTGTGTGTGTGTGTGTGTGTGTGTGTGTGTGTGTGTGTGTGTGTGTGTGTGTGTGTGTGTGTGTGTGTGTGTGTGTGTGTGTGTGTGTGTGTGTGTGTGTGTGTGTGTGTGTGTGTGTGTGTGTGTGTGTGTGTGCTCGCGAGTGTGTTAAATACATGAATAAGTAAATGAGATGAGGCAGGTGGTGCTAAGTTAGGGACAACGTTGTACAACGTGGGCAGTTTCTTTTTTAATTCTCATTACTTAAATGCAGAACATCTGTCCGGAACAGTTGAGTGCCCAGTTGGCATATGATGCAGAGCTGTCCATGGTGTACTACCTAGCATGCTTTAGGCAACGTAATAATGAGACTTATCTCTTCATTCTGTCTCTCCTTACATTTTCGTTGGGTATTTTGATTTGAATTGAATGTTTCTTTTACAATGTTTAGCAGATTGTTTTAAATACCTTTTTAGAAGTACAAATGTACAAATGTTTCCATTGTGGTCCATTTAAAAACATTCAACACTCAACAACAAGACAAAATAAAATAAAAACATGTAGGAAATTAAACATATTTCTTCTCAGAGTACAATATAACAAAACTCCCACCTGGAAAAGAAAAGATGAAAATGTTGGTCTGCACAGTAAAATCCTGAGTGTTCATTTTACTCTGAGGGTGTACAAGTGGAACCAAATGGACCCGTAAGGCTTTTACAGTACAATGTGCATCTAAATGAACAAAGTTCTTTGTTTGCATGTCAAAGTAGTACATCTAACAGCTTCCTGGTGTGGAGAGAGGAAGGTGAATCACCTCCTTTTCTGTGCCTAAGGTTTTCACCAGCCACAGGCAAAGCTGCGGTTGCTGCTTGTCTCCTTTGATTGTGTAAGCTAGCATAGCCAACTCCCCCTCCAGTTTTCAGCTATCAACATTTCTTTGGTCCTTTATTCTCTTCAGCAAGATCAGACAATCGAAAACCCTCGCTCTTCCTGAGAAATGTTTGAGAGTTCTGCTATACCAATTACATAGAAACAGTAATTTGCATAAGTGAGTTACATTCATAATACTGTAACTAAACTCAGCCATTTGATTTGCATAACGTTTCTTGGAATATACACAGTATCTCTACAAAAAGTAAAACAATACTGTAGAGTACCATGTTAAATACGTTCCTGACATGTGTTTAAAGTATGTGAATTTTTCAGATGTTAAAAATACAATTTGGACAGAGTTGAAAAACGTGTGCCTGCAGTGCAGACTCCAATGTCTTTCCTACAGCAGAATTCAGGAATATGTTTAGTGGGCATTTATTATACTCCTTTTGAGATCAAGTACTGTAGGTGTTGGCTTAAGCAGAGCTCTACCATACGTAGGTTGCAAATGCTTCATTTTGTCCTCTGATTCTTCACTCCTTTTAGCTTCTGTGACCTTATTGCTGCTTCATAGAATTGTCTACATTTTTTGTCTGAAACAAGAGCATGATGCCGACATTTAAATTCATCATGGATAGTATGCTAAGGATTTCTCTTAGAAGGCCATCATACCTCAAGCGTCTGGGAAGGACATAAAAGCGCAGAATTTTGATTATACATTGTTATCTCAAGGCAGTCAGCTGTATCAAATACTGTCTATTAAGACCTTCTCAATCCACAATGTTCACTTTAGATGCTAATTTAATTACATTTTATTGTAGTTATCCTTTATTTAACCAGGGTAATACACAAGGATTTCCATCTCTTTTCTTACTGGGCCTTGGCCAAGAAGGCAGCATACATAGGCTACAACATATTAAAACAATAATACACTAATAGAATACAAATAAAAGCATCTGAAAAAGAAAAGCTAGAAAGATAAAAAATGTGCACTCTTTGGCAAGCAGGTTTCCAATTTGTTCATTAAAACGATCAATTCTAAAGTGTCAATCTAGCTTCAAATCTTTTTCTAGTCGATTCCAAGAAAACGGTGCAGCATACAGTAGCTAAAAACACGTTTCTTATATTCAGTTCTCACATGATAACGTGATGAGATATGATTTTGTGATCTCAGATTGTAATGTCCACGTTGTTGAATGAGTAATGCGCTTAAGCCTATCCTAGCTTCCCTATTCTGGGTAGGGAAACATTCTGTGAAAATAGGTGAACATTCCTCGAAAAATAGTAAGCTCACAACATGTGAGCTTGTCGATCGACAATTTTTGGCTACGAGATTTTGTGTAGAGGGAAGAAAGTACAGACCCCTGGGGGATCCCGGTCAATGAAGTATATAGGTTTTAAGTGGTTAATTATTCAGGATTTGAATGTACAGTATAATTCAGTGAATCAGCTATATTACTGTCCACAGAGTTTTTTTGTACCTCGTCAGCAGTATCTTATGAACTACTGAAGACCAAGAGCATGATATTAAACTATTTATATTATCCAGTAACATAAAGTAAATGATGCGTTACAAATCAAGCATTACAGAACCTAAAAATAACACGATTCCATCAAGCTTGAGTTTTTATTTGTTTAAAAAACTGTGAGTTATATTCATGCTTACACTTTCATTAGGTTTTATTAGGGATGCACCAGTATGCAAATGATCTATATCAATAACCCAGAGTAAACCTTTCTTTGTTAAAGCTACAATCTCTGACTTATGTTAATTTAACCAATCTATGGTAGAGTATGTTAAAACGATATAACGTTTAGAAGGTCAAAAAGCAGATTGGACACTAGATGCACCACCATCTTTATTGTATTTTGGACATCGCTGCAATTACCTCTCTCCATTGGGAGAGGTAGACAAAGGTCATGCAATGTTTTGGATTGATTAACTGATAGTGCTACAGTTGTGGTGGAGCTACTATGTCGTTTCATAATGGATGCAATGTTCAAAATATACAATCGGTGCATGACCAACCCTCGTCACCGTGGCCTACAAATTGAATGCCTCTACGCAAACGATGTCCTTTACCTCAGCAAATGAAATAATATTGAAATAATTCTATGCCTCTGTATATTTATTCATTTGCATGTAATTGTGCCCATTATTTATCCAGGGAAGGTTCACTATTTATGCGTATGTCCCTGCTATAGACTCATGCAGTTTACTTTGGAGTTGCCTAGTAGAACCACAGTTTTATTGTCCAATGAGACCTTAGTTGTTGTCAAGAATATCTCAACCATAGTTGTTGAGACAAAGGAGAACATTTCTTATTCATACAGCATTCGAACCGGTAACCTTCTGATCACACACACTGGCTTGTATTCAAACCTTTTGAGAAAATGAGTACATGATATGTGTTGTACCTGTCTGTATATCTCTCAGAGGAAGCGGTAACTTTCTGTGTGTTTTTGAAGGACAGCGCTGCCTGACAGCACATTAACAAAGACCATTAGTCGGTGTACCCACTGCGCCTCCCTTTCCATCCTGAAGGACACAGGCCTGTCTCCTATAACCTGACATTTTTCCCCACTAAATGGGTGGCATTTGAACTGAAAATTGGACTGAACTTAAGAGGCACTTTGGAATATCAATGGAGGGTACTATCAGCAGAGTGACTGTTTCGGCCTTGCTCTTTCTCCTCCTCTCCAAGTAGGCTATATATTATATACAAAAACATGTTGTTTTCACCTGGTCTATGGTTTCAGTAAAGCACTAAAAGCCCGGATAATGTCAGTAATTGACAGTAAAAGGTGCATTTTCTTTAACACAATTAGAAAGTGCACGTATGGATTTAACAGTGAGGTGAGATCTTGTACATACAGTACAGTATAGATTAATATTTATACAACAGAAAGCTTCTGACATCATGGATTTAAAGTCTAAAGCAAGTTCAGTACAGTATGTGGAACAATGTGTATGTATGTAAATCTGCCAGGTTAATACATACTGTACTATGTATGTAAATCTGCCAGGTTCATAGCATTATAACATCTAATGCTATGAAAAAGCTAATTTAATGTATTTGGTATCAACTTGCTATATTTATGGTAACATTAATTCAGTTTGGCTTTAGATTCAAGTTTTTCTATCCACAATTAATCTTAACAAGACAGCTGACCTTTTAAGGTATTCCAAACGTCGACAAATAAGGTCATTAAACGTAAATCTTCAGTGCAATGTTACATGCATCCTAAAGGAGGCATCCGATTTAAAATGAAATGACTGACCTCTGTGATATCTGTAATTTTGTTGCTGCAAACTAGATACAGCTTTATGCAAGCCTGTGGTCGGTCAAAACATAAATAATGAAATAAAACTGACCAGGCAGCTTTGAAGTGATACAGCATATCTTTTCTGAAAGATTCCACAGAGAGCTAGCGAAGAAGCCAGGATGAATCAACAATTGGTCAGGTTTCTGCATGCATTATCCAAAAATATGTAGACTAAATCCAATACCTATTAAGTCTTAAGGCAAAACAATGCATCTGCATATACCAGCTGGATGATGCCGTATTAAATGTTCTCCATTTTCCATTGCTGCCCCTTTGTGCATTTGAGTCTTAAGGCAAATTTAGCTGTTTGTTTATACGTTGTTGAATGACCATGTCATGTGACAATATTACTTATTAATTATTTTAAAGCATTACTGCAAAACACATCATTTTGTTCAACAAATTATAAATTAGCCTTTAGACCTTGTGAAATTCATCAGTTAAAAGAATGAACAATCTCCCCTCCTTTGGTGCCTAATTCATGACCTTCACACCGGTACACCGGTTAATTTTACATCTCATTGAGAGTTCTCTTTTAGAGCTGCTCAGCTCCCCCACAGACAGCTGTCATGGAAAGCTGGGATCTTCATAGCAGGGTTTAATCTGTCTGACCTTCTGGCATGAGGAAATAGATTACCTACCGCACCTCTAGAGCCTGTGCTTCTAACTACCTGCACCACCTTATGCATATCAAAAAGGGACATCGGAATTGCT
Organism: Gymnoscopelus microlampas; assembly: GCF_963454915.1. NCBI lineage: Eukaryota > Metazoa > Chordata > Actinopteri > Myctophiformes > Myctophidae > Gymnoscopelus > Gymnoscopelus microlampas. Next base: position 21,208,275 of record NC_139946.1, read on the forward strand.
GCTCATTAGCAGATTCATGTCAGTGCTGTTACAGGTGTTTTGTATTTCATTGACATGCATGAAATGAACTGCTGCAGAGTTTTTGCATCTGGTTTTGAGAAGGTTTTTGATGCTAATAGACTCTCCAATTAATCTAATACCTGTTACCTGAGACATCCCTGAGGAATGTTTTGACTAATTAGTATTCCCCGCTGGGTTACATACAGCTTCCACAAACACGTATGAATAAATAAAACTCATGATAGCTTCCCGATCTATTATGAATTATCATAATGGGGGATGGGGGGGGGGGTTGGGCACATTGTACACTTACAGTAGCATGAAGGCATAACAATACCTGCTTAATGCTCATTAAAATATGAAAATGTGTGTGTGTGTGTGTGTGTGTGTGTGTGTGTGTGTGTGTGTGTGTGGGGGGGGGAGATAGAAAGGCAAATTATCAGAATAAATACCTGGTAATGCCTTGACTTTCTCCTTCAGGCCAAATATGCCTTCCAAATCGACCTCAGGAGAGCTATAGTATGGATGTGTCGTATTCCTCCGCGAATTGCTAGATTGGAAGATTCAGTGTAGAATAATGAGAAGTGATATGCCCAAGCTTTGGTGCGGATGAGAGGCCCGGGGGCATGGTGATCCCTCTGAAAAGTTCAGGCCAGCCTCAAGATTGGATGAGGCAAGCATACAAATCAAATTTGTCTGGCCCTTCGACCAAGCCTTATGTGTATTCGTATTGCAAGGCTGACCCTGGCTTGGCTGAAGAAAAACAAAGCGACTCTGCTGTATCTCATTCACCCATGATTTCGAATACCGAGGGGGTTTAGACTGTTAATTGCAGTTTCATTCCTCTTGCAAAGCAAAAGTTGTCTTTTTCTAAATTCTGTGTTGACCCTTTTTCCCGAGGGGGTGACGCTACACCTCTGGCTATTTTCCCCATGAAACTGAGAGAGAAACAAAAACAGGGAAAAACACAACATGAAATTTCCCTGACCTGCGGAGAGCTGTGGTATTTTGTTACAAGCCTTGCTCTGTGGTCACAAATGTACTTTTCACTTTGTTTTGACTGCGGAAAAGAGCTGGAGTTCCTCTTTCATTTCCACACACGGTTGACAACCCCTCGGAGGGATTGTGAGGACAGAGGTGAACATGTCCATGCGAAATGAAATGCTTTCCATCCCCTGAGGGAGGTCCCCTGCTCCACGCGACCCGCCACTCAAGGACAAATAACACTGGGGAGAACATGGATTTGGGATGCACCCGTATTAAAAAATGGGACTGTTTGACTGTAAAGTGATTCAAAAATGGAGTCTGCACACCAAGACAAGACCCACTGAGACCTGTTAACATGTTGTCACTATAGTAACCATATCCATCTGTCTTTGTCTGTAATGGGGTGACAGATTAGATCGCTAATCCGTGATCATTGATAGTGGATGAGGCCTAATCCGTGAAGAAAGTGATTGGTGCATCCTATGCACACATTTGCTTGGCACAGCGCCCGGATGGCTTCTGACAATTATTGTCAGACTGCACAAAGAGAAGAAACAGGAACCTTAATGAGGTTCCTAAGTGATTGAGATCATTGCTCCTGGTGAGGCAAACGGTAATAGGTTTTTCATGGAACACATCAGGCACACACGCCTGCGTCCCTTCACCTGAGACTTTGTATATTCTTAGAGAGACTTTGATCCTCAAGATTTATGTGTCCAATTTTCTTTTCTATGTCAAACAGGCTTGAGGTTGTTTTTGAGTGAGGTAATAATCATTATGGCATGCAGATGTCAGTGGAGGGCCTACAGATGTTGATGATGGAGCGAAGGATGATATGTTGTGAATATCAGAGTGATTACGTAATCACATTATGTTAATACGTAATGACATCAGTGTTTGTTGCCCGTTTCTTTATTTCAAAAAGCAGTTTGTATCCATTTGGATCATCTTCTGAATGTCAAAATACAATATCTCTGTACGTTTGTGTAATTTGGCCACTATCCTTTACAAAGAAGCATATATTATGTGCTATAGCCTACTAATAATACTGAAAGAACAGGCATCACCCATTTTCCTCTTACAGTATGTGATAACACTGAAGCAAATCAGAATTCTGTGTAGAAACGCGCCAGCGCAGTTGGACAAGTACAGCACACATCACTAGCAGCTGAAATAAGGATATATCCTTATCTAAATGCTTGCTGTGCTTCTTGATACCACTATTTGAAGTTTTTCTCTTATTAGCGTCAGCCCTTTTTCATAGCCTGAGGCCATTCTATCTTTAATTGAACCTGTGCAATGCTTAATAGGACACCTTTTCCTCATCATATAACATAATTCACAATTTAATAGATATTTTTGAACTCTTTCAGGTGCATGAAGGCACTTTAAAATTATCTTGCCTGTCTGGCCGAAATTGTGTGTGTGCATATGGGGCATAATCACACTCTGGTAAAGGGTAAGAAATCACAAAAAAAGTGTTAAGGAAGTGTAAGCTTCTTTATGGTTTAATGAGGACATATTCCAAGGCCACGGTATTTCATCGACATCGTTTGTAGCTATGATTCTTTGAGAGAAAGTAATAGTAGTAGGTTTTAAACAATGTTTTTCATTGTGCTACAAAGAGTGAGAACAATTCACTGGATGATGGATAATCCTGCATTTTCATCATTATTTGGTTTTGTATACTTTACTTATAACGCACACTCAGCACACATGTTGCTGAGTGATAGACATTGCTATATTTCCCACACTACACTATACCAGTTGACGGTTCAATATCTATGTTGAATTACTATTCTCAAATTGTTCTCATTGGTTGAGGCTATTGATGGTGTTACCACAATATGGTATCACAGAGATACAGGTGTCCCCTATTCACTCTGATGGCTGTGACACCTGACCTCTCTATATAATGTATACCTGCACATTCACGTGTCCTGATTAATGTACGGTACCTGACGGAGACCGCTTCTGGTCGGACGTTGTGTGATAAATTCACTTGTTTGGGAGCTTTTAAAGGCAAGGCATCATATCATTTTAAATGCTGGATATTCAAGTAATGTGAAAAAAACAGTAGCCTACTTATGTTATAATTTGGCATTCTCATAAACAATAAATATGTTTGAATATAAAAGTGTTTGAAAAACGAAATCTGCCTTGTCCCTAACATTGAATCCCAAATTGAGCGGTTTTGTGATGTCAGGAGTGGAAGAGGTGGAAAAGGACTTTGAATCCAACCTGTGTGAGCTGCTGTATGTTGTATATACCCTGCCAACTCACACAGTTCATGTTTCTCTCCATGGTGTGCTAACACAGAAGTTGTATTACATGTGTTGTGAAATAACCCATCCATAATATAGACTGGTTTTACTTCAGAGATTCTGCTTACTATGGCCTACACTTCGAGGTTAAAGCCCTCTTATAAAATCCATGCCCTGAAATATTACTATTAAGAGAAAAATATGGCTCTAACAATGACGTCGAGAATAGACGATAGTGAACGAGGGATTGTTTTCTTTCATGCAACAATCATTTTATCTGGAGATATTGCATTTTTCAGACAATAGCAATCTCATTTTATAATTAAAATATTTTGCTTATGATCAGCTTATTTGTTTTGACTTGAAAAGGCAAATGCACTCAAATCAAATGGAATCGCCGGAATCAGTGCTGCTTGCAGTCTATTCTTCAGGCAAAAAAGCAATTTGACCTAAGCAAGCAGCTAATGAATAATTGCATTGTGGCCTCTTCAGAGGCTATATCCCAACAATGCACGTGCAATTTATACTGGTGGAATTCGGGACTGAGGCAGGCCAGAGCAAATCAATGAAAAGGGAAAGTGTAATGATAGGAGTCTTATAATCTGTAACATTACGCACCGCCTGCCTCAGTCCATCTACTGTAGACTGCACGTGACCCTGACACATTAATGGAAAAGGTCCATCTCCATTTTGTAAAAGGGCTATAGCGCTTTGTCCTTTCACCTTAGCTCAAATCAGTTTGGACTGTACCAGTTATTAATGGCACCACCATGGAAGGGGCTTGTTATAGAATATAAATGCCACTGTTCCTGTTTTTGGAGTGTGTGTGTGTGTGTGTGTGTGTGTGTGTGTGTGTGTGTGTGTGTGTGTGTGTGTGTGTGTGTGTGTGTGTGTGTGTGTGTGTGTGTGTGTGTGTGTGTGTGTGTGTGTGTGTGTGTGTGTGTGTGTGTTATGTATCCAGGGCAACTCTGACCGATGATTTCTTTTAAGGCGGGGAGCAGGGTCAATTCATCCACTCTATACCATCAACAGAGATTTTATATTTTAGTGCGAGGCGATTCGACAGCAGGAGGAATGTTAAGATAGATCGGGAGCCAGGGTATATCATGCCTGCAGCAGACACACACAGAGACATGTCAATACTGTACAGTAGGCTATGTGTGTATTTGTAAGCGTACTGTATACTCACCAACGCAACACACGCAAAAATATACAGCGCCGATGCATCACTGCAATTGTACAGTTTGACCCCACTGCTTCTCATTTTTCCCGGACGCCCTCCTACTGCATGAGTGAATCTCCAGTGGTGAAGTCATGCGTGCTTCATGGCACCTGATGAAGTGGGCTCATATGGCAGCTCACAGCCCCTCACCGGGTGGGGGGGGGTTTAGGTTGGTGGGTGGAGGGAGCTCCCTGCACTGAACCTGCGCCCAGGCACACACGGAGGCAATGGCTGAGGAGAGAGGCCACGGGTAGGAGGAGATGGAGAGTGGAACCCTCCCTTTAAGTTTCAGGGTGACAAGGCCTCTTCTCCACACCTTCACATTTCTCTAATGAGGTGATAAAGTGAATGAATGAGGCATGAAAGGAAAGGGACATGCTGCCGAGGCCAGCGTGTTCCCATGACGCCGCCCCCTCGCGCCCCCCCATTACTAGCCATCCTCCCCATCCCCCAGGCCACCCCCCCCTTTCTGCTTCTGGCCAGTCCGAGGACAGTGGGAGAAAAGCGCACAGGAGACTGAGGCAATTTCTGCAATGTGTCTGCAACACATTTATCAACTGATTGTGACATACATGCAGCCCACAATGTGATGTGTACCTGTTCTGGGAGCCTCTGGATCAAACAGCGGGAGAGGCTTGCTGGTGTGCTGTTGGTCTGAGTCATGATGAGTGATTACAAGTTGCAGTAGCCCTGAATAGCTCACTATGATAATGGATGTGGTTTGGTTAAAAACCAACTGGCTATAGCATCGCATTTTGTACCGCCCCCCCCCCCACCAAAAAACGATTAATCCGATTTAACTCTAATACCAGTTTATACAATGTAGAAAATGAATTCACTCTCTTTTTGTCTGCGAATAATACGACGAAACAAAAGACACCCCATTCACTTTGACTATTCAGCCATATGAATGTTTCTATATCAGCCTATTCTTTGTCATGCAAAGGAACATAATCAAGGTCTCTCCTCAGAGTTGCATGTGCAATCATTCTCAGAGATACCGGCAGGGCTGCGCATATGCCAGGTGGATTTATTAGATGAAATTTCATTCAGACAGGTTATTTTAGGAAACACACTGAGACAAGATTAGCTCTCTCAAAGGAGAAAAAAAGGGAGATGGAATTTAATATTTTGAAAGTACAGTATTTGTAACTTATTTACTATACTATTGTTAACCTAAGACAGCTTATCTTGCTAAGACAAGGAACATTTTAAGCTAGCTCTGTTATAATGTTTTCACATCGATGATAAAGGTATGACAGCTGATTTCCAATTAGCACATACTGTAGGGTCTGAATTGCAATAAAGTCGTTATCAAATTAAAAGTATTAAAGTGTCAACTGTGTTGAGATCTGACGATAGTCAATTCATCTTTAAAACTCAAGCATACTGTACAGGCCATGCAAAACAAATGTGTTTTTACCTCCCATCCTATATTGCGGCAGGCAATGTATATAGCCATGAAAGTGGCAAGAACCAAACAACAAAACATTTTGCTTATGAAAATAAAGGATGCGTTGGTAGCTAATAAAACAGTTTCTATTAGATACTACAATGTAATGATAAGATCAAAGCCATTGATAATGTCTGATTGACTACGACCGCAGTATACAACTCTGTTGTGTTAAGACTAATTCATGCTTCAGTAAAAAAAGTGTCTTGCAACAAAAATGGTTTACACCTTTTTAGTAAAAATGTGGTGAATTTGGTGAGCGACTTTTTCACCAAAACATGAATCAGGCTTCATTCATGTACTAACACATGTAGTAACATATCTGTATCATTCGATGAAGGATAAATAAAGGTTTCGGTTTTGGACAGTCAACTCAGATTATTTTGCTCTCCAGAAATAATGACTCTCCGCTAACATGCTAATCTGTCAAAAACAAACAAGCAGTGAAGCGCAGTGTTTCACATCCCAGAGAACAGATCGGTGGATTGTCTGTAGCCCAGGAACCGTATCCTTGTGCTGCCGCGGGGGAACTGCAGCAGGGGCTTAGACGTATTAGCTAAATCCTCCAACTCATGCAAACAAACCACAGAATTGTCAGAGCTGAGACACTCTCAAACACAGAAATCAAGTTTATAGTTTGTTCCCCTTCTGAGTTACAAAACACAGGGCTTTCGAAAGACAAAGGGGCACCTAGCCACCTGCAGTGTGTGCTTAATGACTATTTACATGGTATGTAACAATACAAAACAAAACATAAAGTTCAGGGTATAGAGATAACAGCCCTCTGCACAGGGAGTACAAGCACTTAGCCCAGAAGGCAGGCCTGTCTGGAAGCTAGGCCAGCAGGAGAGAGCTCAATTGGCATTCTTGCTTGAGTTGCATCTCAGAAGGCTGGCCCTCATAAATAATATGATAACAGTGTGTTTCCACAGTGCTGCTGAGGTTAGCAGCATGGCAAGGCAGGAATAAAAGTGCCACACTATGAGGGTGACCTGAGGTGAGTGGTAAGGGTCAGCAGCCGTGGGTGCATCCAGAGGTGATTGCATTTTCCCCGGCAGTCGGACAGATGCCTGCGAGGACGAAGAGCATTGACAAGTTTAATCAAGCTGTGTCAAGGCTGACAAGTGCAGGAAGGGGGTGTACAAAATGGCTAGCAAGTGCCCATATCTATGCAGAAAGCACAGGGCCAGAACACAGTGATCATTTACCTGGGGATAGGGGCTCTGTGTGAGGACTGGTCCGGGTCCTACTTTAAAGAGAGGGATCTTAAACCTCTTGTTCTGGCCCATTTCTTTTCAATCCGCTCCTACCAAGCAATGAATGAGAACAGAAATATTAAATTCAACACTGACATGTGGTGCATTAATGGGAAAGCACATTAATGGGTGAAGAATGTTCTCGCTGTCACATCCTTGGAAATGGGACAATTTCGGGTACAAATGAAGACGGAGGCGATTGGAGATACGTGTTGGTGTTATCTGCATGTTTTCTCAGGGAACAACCTGAACAGCATATTTTGTCATTTTTATGTTTATGCACAAGTCAAACCTCTGCTGTTTGGCATTTTATCTCCAAGATACTCGAGAGGATGACATGGATGTCAAAAATTATCATCCCAGAGACATCTGGGATACTGTCTGTCTCTGTCTCTCCCCATCTCCTCTCTCTGCCTATCAATGTCAGTCTCTCTCCCCTCTTTTCTTCTCTTCTCTCTCTGATTCCCATGCTCTCGTTGTCTCTGCCTTTCTCTCTCTCTCTCCCTTTCTCCCAACTTTTTGTTTTATTTTTATATATATATGAATGTGGGTTTGACTATGCAACAGAGTTTAACTGTTACACAAAGTACTGTTTCATACATGCAGTATTAAATTAGCATTGAACAATTCAAATAAATCTTGAAATTTAATTTGCAGAAAACTGAAGTTTATCATTTATTGTTATGCATTTTTGGGTTCCATGGCCTAATATGGTAGACCTTTATTAATCCCGCATGGGAATTTCAGTTTCAGCTTCACCCAGTTGATGGCTGCTCTGATGGTCATGGTGAGCGCTCGGGTGGAGCTGTTGGGGGTTGCACGGGACTTCGACGCGTACAGTATACTTGACCGATTACCTGATTACCAGACGGCCTCTATACCCACAAGCTGCCAAATGATAATGCATAATCAAACTGTCCTTGAATTCCAAAAGGTTAAGAATGGTCTACTGTACCTGTTTACTGTGTCAGAAGTGCAGTTACACCTTTAGATTATTTACCATATACGGCTGAACTTCTATATGTTAAAGAGTGAGTCATATGTACTAACCTACTGTACACATTATACTGTGCATCGCAGATGCTCTATATCTACCTGTCCACATATACACACACACAAGAGCTTATACACAGTATGTGTGTCTGTGCGTGTTATCTATATATCTGTATGCTATTGTCCAACCCTGCCCTGAGCTCTCACAGAGAACTGAGGCAACTGTTGTGCAAGTGAGAGTGTCACAGTTGATTTCTGCCTGTTGTGGAGGACTGCCTGCAGGCTCCATTTTGAGACTTATGCCATAAAAGAGGGCATTTTACCTCACAGAAAGAGAACATGATGGGGAGTTTTACCTGTGTAGTAAAAATGCCCCCATAGTAGAACAGTTGACCTTCGTCAGGGAGTGACAAAGCATAATCTCTTGCGCTTGGATGCTGGAAGAAGGAAAAAAGCTGGAGGAGTGTTTGTGTGTATAGGCTACAGAGAGTATATGCAGAGTATGTAAAGTATGGACGCGGAACATTTTATGGCTCACCAAACTCTGATTGGATTCTCTTGATAGGGTTCATTTGGCTAAAGCTGGAGATGAGGCTAAGATGAGCCGGCAGCATTTCGTCGGGACGCCAGGTGCTGCGCTCTCAAATCGGGGCGACGCCAGAGTGGCAAATGCTGGAGGCGTCGCAAACGCAAACACTCAAAGGCCGTCCATCAAAACACTTCACTCACTCAAAACACGTCGAAAACCCCTGTAGGACCAGAGAAAGCGGGGTGACAGAAGTATGTCATCACAGAAGACTGAGAGGAAAAGTGCATCAGGAAAAAAACGAGGGAAAAAAAAACGGGCTGTCTGTGCGTGACAGGCGTTTGAGAAAAAAATAGGACATTTCATTGCCACTCTGACATTGACTCTTGAGGGAGGGGGAGGATGCCAAGGATGTGGCAGGGACCCGTGGCATTTTCACAGGGGAGAAAAGCATGTCTGTCGGCTTTGACACTGCTGTCAGAGGATTTTAACCTCACCCTCCCTCTTTCTGAGCCTAGCCCTGGACCCGCACCATTGTTTTGTCCCCAGAGTTGCTGTGTCAGGCCAGGTATTCTTAATAGGGCCCAGTGGCCCCTTTAGGCTCAAGGAGATGCACTGGTTGAACCATAGGTGTTACCAACAGATGGAGGAAGCAGTGGGGTGCGGGCGAGCCTCTCAGTCCTGCAGTGAGTCCCCTGGGCAGCAAGCGGAAAGTGACCGAGGTAATTAATCCATCTTCACTGCTTTTTTATCGTCCAAATATTGAGCCTCCCGGGGAGACGGTGTACACTGAAGGGCACAAGCACACCAAAAATTCATTTCAGGCTTTTCTTCTTCTTGAGGCGTTGGGTGATGGAGAGAGAGCGAGCGAGGAAAGTGGTGTGTGCGTGTGTGTGCGTGTGCGTGTGCGTGTGCTTGTGTGTGTGTCTGTGTGTGTCTGTGTGTGCTGGACATGTTGGCTGTGATGGGGGCAATGTTAAATGGAGGTCATGGTATTGATGTTTTGGTGAAGGATAGAGATGTTTAATGTGAGGGGTCAATTTGAGGTCTTTTCTACGTATCAATCAAGTTACACTGGCATGCATAAAATATCCATGAGATTCAGAGGCCAGACGCATGCAAGGCTAATCTTCTTATAGATAGTGTTTGATTGGATGTCTTTGATGGATGCGGTCTAATATATCACACTTCTACTGAGCTTTGACTTTTTCTTATTTTCCTTGCATTATAATTGAGATGTGGATGAAATGTGCAAATCAAATTTTGATGACCACGAATACAGCTCACCATTAGAAATTCTTGTCTTTCCCCCAAGCGCTTTCTATATTCCATCACAGAGAACTTATAAATATATAAATTGTTTGAAATACCGGTAATCAAAAATGTCTCATCCTCCTGGCTATTTCTGTTATGGGATCTACAGATCTGCGAAGTTGCACAAAAATGTCCATGTTGCATCATGAAACCACTGATCAAATGAAAGAGCCCTTTTTACTCCCCTAATCTTTCTCCATCGATTAGCTCTGTACCAGTGAGCATTATTTTGCTAAGAGCAAAGGTTTGCTATGCAGCACAAAACCTCATAGGTGAGGCAAGGAGCAGCAGACTTTCTCAGAGGGAAAATAATCTTTAAATGATTTTAATTTGGAGCACTACTGGTAAAGAAATAAATGTGTTTCAGCGCTTGGCATTACTCTGCAGTTGCAACCCCCAAAGGGAAGTGACCCATGGTCATTAAGAAGTGGTGTGAAGGTACAGCATGAAGTGAGAACAGGCACTCAAAGCCTCAAGGCTTTCAGTGTGATAAACCTAGTCAACAGTCAATGAGTCCCCTTGGAATTTCTGTTTCAACTTAACGCTGTTCTTTCTGTGCCTCATAAAGAAGTTGACCCTAAAGTTAGAGCTGTTAACTTTGAATTCTTCTTCTGAAGTGAAACTGAAAGCTATCTTACACAAGAACGGGTGCAATACGTTAGTCCGACAGACCATTCCTCCGACAGCGCATGCCTCCGACGTTTACTATACTAACCCTATACCTAACCCGAACCCTAACCCTAACAGCACGCGGATGCCACATAGTCGGAGAAATGGGATGTCGGACTTACGTATGCCTCCCCTCAAGAACACCCATTTACCATGAGTAAGTGTAAGTGGGGGTTATTGTAGATTTACTGAAACACTCCAAATTCTAATTAAAAATAATTAGGCTTTAGTATTGTAGTCAACCTGTTAAAGGATCTACAATCCGAACGGTGACTTCCTGCTACAAGCTACATACTTCATTGCCATTTTGCACAGCATCAGACAACATCAAGGCTTATTCTCAGTCATACAGCAGGCTGTCAGCTGATATGCTCACCGTGAACATTCTTACTTTAAAAACAATATAAAATATGCATTGTGAGTTCAAGTTGTAAAGACCTTTACTCACTAGGCCTACAGCAGCTTATAGAAGCTGTCCCCTAGTTCATTGATTCCCATATCAAGTTTGGGAATCAATAGCCATACCAAGTCATATTGTTACCTTCTTATTTAAGATACAGAACATCTCTGGTTTCCTGAACACGTTGGGATGTATTGATGTGATCTGACATCTCATACATGATGGATGTAAGCTTGTGCTTATGTGGCTTGCTATCCACCACTGCATGTTCTCAACTCCCTTTCTGCGGACCTAGATGACTCCTGGTTTTCAGTGACAATGTTAGACATGACACCAGGTGAATGAAATGACCTACCAGATGAGTCTATGATGGATCCCATTCAGGCAATTTCAGCAAAATCAGTCCTCCACCCTCAGGGAATCTCTATCCAAATCGGATGATGCTTTTCTCACTTGACAAAGTGTTGGCCCAATCCACAAATGATGTAGTAATGTTCTGTACAGTACACCCTCGGAGCGAGTAATCAAATATGTTCACTTCAAACACTTCCGAAACGCGTTGGTGTTTTTTAATGTTCTGTAAGCCCATTGCCCAATAAAGGCTTTTTAATTTCAAATCCACCTGAGTGCCTGGACCTGGATTTTTGTGCCTTTTTGGCACTTTCTGTCCTTTTTTGCTCATTCATTGTATTCCCTTTCATGAGCACCGGTGGTTTGAGGGATACCAGTAGCGCTCCTTCCATCTCTCTCTCTCTCTACAAATAGTATAAGTTTGCCTCAGAAGTTGCAGAGTTGTTAACAATGCTCTAGTTATTTAATTCTTCATAGTTGGTGATTTTAATATTGATATAGATTATCTCTCTAAATCTTTAGCTATTGACTTTAAATATGACTCAGTTTTATGACGTGAAACTTGGTCTGGGTCCGTTAGATTGAGTTTTTACATAATGGGGTGAGTGTAAATGACCACCGACCAAAGGGTTTTCGATATTTACTATACAGTTACAGTTATTCATCCCCATTGATTGATGGTTGTTTATCTAATTGTGATGCCATGGGTTGTGTTTTATTGCTACATTTTGATTGTTTTGTGTATTTGTGGTTTACAAAAGGTCCACTAGGTGGCAGAGTTTCCCCATTGCTTTTCTGTGCTTTCAGTCACTACATAGTCACGTTGTGGGAATCTCGCGAGAGTTCCTTTAAAACCAAGATGGCGACAGCCAGTGCAAAATCTTTATATTATACCCCTATGAAAACGAACCTTTGTCAGAGTTATATAAATAAATAATAAGTTCTATTTCATGTTTAACACCCCTTGGAAGGCGGATTGAGGTTTGTGAGATGAACATTTCATAGTGTGTCAAGAGATGTTTATTTCCTGGTAAAAAGATCGTATATTGTTGCTTTCCTGTAACAACTTTAATGCCTTGCATGATGAATGCAACAGTCTTGTGTCTTAAGTCTTAAGTCTAAAGTCTACCTAAGGCATAGGTTTTGTATACAAAGGTTACTTTCATGCCTACTGATGTGTTATTGTCCTAAGACTGCCTATTTGCCCCATTTAAGATTATATTATTTGTTTGTTGTCAGTTTAAGCTTATTTTGGTCTACTGTTTGTTGAATGACTTTTGTATTTTGGGACTTGACATCCATGTATATTTTTGTCATATTTTTTCTATAGTTTTCACGGTGCTACGGAGAGAATAAAAGAGCATCAGTATGAAACTCTACTGTCTCATCATTACCCATACTTACAAGGCTGAGGGGCAGTTACAGTGAGTATGCATTTATTTGATTATATAGCAGTCCAGACCAAAGCACTTGAGAATTTGCATTACATTCACCCATTCACACACACATTCACACAACAAACGGCAGAGGAAAGCATGCAAGGCACCAACCTTTTCATTGTGAGCAGTTAGGGGTTAAGTGTCTTGCGCAAGGACACTTCGATACACAACCCAATTTATAAATTGCCTTTCATTTTAAAACATTGATACTACTACTGGCAGCCGTGAAAGATAATCATTTTAAAGAAAATGTTCAGTCTGGATTTTGACAGCACCACAGTACTGAGAGTGCATTTAATTAGATTCACAAATGATCTTTTCATGAATGCTGACACTGGTGACAGTTCCATACTTCCTTTATTGTACTTGAGTGCAGCATTTGACACCACTGATCATGATATTGTTATTGATAGATTACAGCAGTAGTTTGGCATATCTGGGATTGCTTTGCAGTGGTTTTCATCATATTTGACAAATCATATTGTTTTGGTATCAATTGTCAGCTATGTTTTCTCTTTCTGCTTATAACTTGTGGCGTGCCCCAGGTTCAAGTTCAGGTCCAATCCTATTTTCCTAGACGTTATACATAGCCATCAAATCTCTGTTGTTTTGCAGGCAATACCCAATTACAGTAGGCCAGGGGTTTTCAACTGATTTCGACCCGGGACCACCATCCTGACTAAAAGCAACCTGGGGACCACCACTATTGTGCGTGACGGGTCCATCATAGACCCACCCCACACAATAGTGGTGGGGGGTTCATGTACCACAGGGAGCTGGAGAAAATAGCTATAATATCAATATAATATCTAATAAAATACAGCGATTTTGTTTGAATATGATGGAATATGATTAAGGATTACTGTGATTATGGTAAGCTCACATTTCATATTACACACACACAATACAGTAAGAACTCCTGTTAAGTTATTAAAAGTTAAAAAAAAAAAAGTTTTTAAAAAAAAGTTTTTTTTTTTTTTTTTTTGGCCAGGGACCACCTGCAATACCTCCGCGGACCACCGGTTGAAAACCCCTGCAGTAGGCATATCCTCTGGTGAAGCCCAACAACCATAAAACTTGTCCCATTTAGTCACTTGTCTGGATGTCAGTTCATTGTCTTCAACTAGAGGTTCAGGCCACTACGCGGACCTCACACCTACGTTATGCCGAGCCAACCGATATGTCTGAGTCATGGGGCTTTGTCATTGTACCTGTTGTACCCATCTGTCTGTGATCCTTTTGTGACCATACATGGATATCTCTGTATCTGTCTGTCTGCCTGTGTCCCTTTTATGTCCAAATATGGTGATCCCTGGAGTCATTAGTATATGCCCATGCCCTGTATATATGGGCCTAATGGTTGGATCGGCGGTTCTGGACAACTGGATATATGGGCATATCCAAAAATGGCCATATATTTATTTAGGCGTCCTTTTTAAGCTGAACACTGTTCGCTTTTCATGCTCAGCATTGGTCTCAGCTCTGTTCCTGCAGCTGTCTGTTATAAAACTTCCATCCACCTCCCCAGCCTCTTCCTGAGGCGTGCCATCTAAGTTAAATGTATGATTCTGTGGGTTGTATGATGTTATCTGTGCATCGTACAGATTCAAGCCTAAACTATGTACATCCAGGATCATACATTTTGAGTTCACTAACACCATACATGGTTTTATTTATTTGCACCTTGACTATTGTAATGGTGTTTTTACATGTCTTAAGCAAAACACAAGCAATTGTACCACACACTGCTGCTGTTTTGATAGGTGCTTTATTACATATAGTTATTATTATTATTATTATTACTAATGCAATGCAATTATGTCTTATCATTGACACCACCTCCCATTCCTCTATAAGTATTATATACGTATTATAGTATTATTTTATTATACACTGTATGTGTACTGTAAATGTTTGTGCTCCTGATCCAGTAAGTGTTTTGTACAATTTGTAGCAGAGACAAAAGCATGATAGCATGTATGGTAGGCTCCATCTTGCTTCATTCTGACTGGCATGAAGTGGCGTGAAACAATGTAGTCTCACAGGAACTCTTTAGGCTGTATCGGTTCAGTTTGTTGCAGCAGCCCCTACTCCCTATAGCACAAAGTGACCCTCATAACAACGAAGGCTAAAACATAATCTGGAGGATCAGACACTTCCTCACCAAGGAGTGTGGCCAGCTCCTTATCCAAGCCTCAGTCATCTCCAGGCTTGACTACTGCAACTCCCTGCTTGCTGGTCTGATGGCATGCTCACTCTGAGCCCTTCAACTGATCCAGAATGCTGTGGCATTTTCCGCCACAGTCTGACTATACTGTACCGATCACCTCCTAGCATTCCTTAGTACTCGTATCACTTCTTGTTGCCTATTTTGTGATAGATGCTTGTTATACTATGATGTATGTTGGTTACTTGTTCACAGCTACAGTATGTTATTACTTGTCCACAAATGCTAAGAATGTTATTTAGCTAGCATGTTGTTTAGGCAGATGCTGGGCTTCATGTCTACCTTGTATCACTTGCACTTTGTAAGTCACCTATCCGAGGGATGGGTGACTTCAAATTTAATGAAAAGCAAATGGGATGCGGCCACCATCTGGATCTCAGGCCCAGATTACGGGGTGTTCCTGAAGACATTGGATCAAGCGTATTTTCATTCTAGCTGTTCTTTTTGTAAGACAAGGTCTTACGTCTATCTATCTTATCTTATATCTGCTGGGGCGTGCATTCCCAACTTTCATTGTACTCGACTTGCATCGTTCCCGATTAAGGATATCTTTATTGGAGAAATGATGTGCTTCAACACAATGTTCCCCCTCCTTTTTCAGTATCAACTACCTGAATAAATCTTTATGACATGCATCAGTTTGTTTTTACTACTTTGTTAAAGAAGCAATGCCGAAGTAATTTTGACGATTCGCATTTGGGTACATTCAGCCATGCTCTCAGTACAATATGTTACAAAAACATTATAATGATCTATGCTGTAGTAAACTTTATTACAGCTGGAAGCTTTTACAGGGAAAGTTTCTACTCGACATTAAGAGGAAAGATTTCTTGTACGTTTCGCATTGCGAAGCGTTGTGAGCTTGTCGGTCGGCTATTTACAATATCGTTGCTGTCCGGCAGAAACCAACTTCGTCCGGCAGAAACCAACTTTCCATAAATCAGTGCTATTGAACACCCTTTACGTCTGTGTTGATTAAACACACACAAGTCCACCAAAGGGGGGTGGAGATAGCTGGTTTTGCTGACTCCAGGCTCCACCCCCTTTTGACCTCCAACCTCATTGTGAGCTTTGAGGTCCATTTAGCTGACGTACATAAAAGTGGACAAAACCTCCACTTGTTGTTTTGTTTTTGTCATTTCCTGAAAAATTAACATTTTGGAGTTAGCTGGTTTCTGCCGAACAGCAGAGATATATAATATGGATGCTGGGGTTTAAATGGTTTGACTACCAAATGTGAAGCAGACTAAACAGAAATACCTCACATTAAAGGTAGGGTAAGTGATCTCCATTTGTTAAAATAAGTGTTAGATAGCTCTATATTGTGGTAGCACTCATTGCTATAGAGTGCAGCTCTTTGGTAAACAGAAATTGCATTTTCTGGTTGGGATATCAATTTTATTCAATTAGGAGAGAGAACTCACAGGATACAGGATGAACAAGTGAAATTGGAAATAATGACGCAGACGCAATGAGCAGACAAAAGAACACTATAAAAATTAAGCTGATAAATGGGTACTCTCTCCTGATTGGCTGAAATTTGGCAACCCACCTGAAAATATATTTTCTGTTTATTAAAGAGCTGGTGAGACGGAGAGACCCCTGTTACTGAACAGACACTCTAGCAAGCATTACTATCAGAATATAGAGCTTTAACCCATCAACAAAAACCTTTTGTTTTAACCCCCAAAAATGCAGCTTAAGTAACCATATATAATGTAACTATATACAGTAACTATATCAACCATATTCCATAAAAAGCACCTGTAAAGAGATGCCTTTCAAACAAGACTTTTGAATTCATAAAGAGTAAAGACACATTAGATATGCTGGCTCTTGTGAAGATGGATGAGTCCCTGACATGATTGAAACAAAATTGAACCACTTGAACTGTAGTGTTGCTATTCTGGGGGCGAACATTTAGCAAAAATAGCACATCTATAAGTTCACTGTAGATCTCGAAGATATTTAGTGTGGGCCTAATCATGGGTGATTCCTGTCAACTAAGTATAGGGTTTAAGTGGTGAAAGAAAACTGTTGGGACCACACCATGAATGATTTTATGAACCATCTTAGTGACCCTAGATTCCACTGGAAACCAGTTGAGTTCTTTGAGTTTGCTCCTACCTATGTGTGACCGAGGGCCCAAACCTATGACCCTGATTAGTCTATTCTGAGCAGACAGCAGCTTGACATTGAGGAGTTCAGTTCTCAAAGTCAAACCAATAATTGGCTAAAATTCAATCCAGTAACATATAGGTTCTAGAAAAGATACATTTTGACAAACTGGTTCTGGCATGAGACCTGTGTTGTACACTATGTCAGCCCTCCTTATATCCTTGCTTCCATTTCTCCATAAAAAATAAATGAAAAAGAATGACAAAACTGAAGAATCTGAAAGATTAGAAATCCTGAAAAGGTTATTGCTGAAGATAGCATATTCTCTGACATACTGACTACTGTGCCATCTCTTTTCAAATATAGTCATTCTTAACAAGTCAGCGACAAATTGGTTCTACATGGGTTCCAATAATGGCTTCAGCACAGTGAATAGAATGCCCTCGTGCTATTTCAAATGCCTGGCAGTGGTCCTGACTTTATGCCAAGTCATGCAACCATTCCAAATAACATAACTTAAATATTCTCTCTTTTTACAGAGTTGATATGCAGGAGGCTAACCATCTATAGGTCTGTTTGTTTGCTTGTTTGTCCAGAGCTAATATCGCATGCCACAGAAACAATAAGTGTCATTTCTTGTGCACACTGCCAGTAGGGCAGGCCTATCATACAGTATGTCACAGTTATGTCATGGCAGACTGACCACACACAGTCTGAGATCCAAATGGGAGCCACGCCGTCATTAGACCTCGTCTTTCTGTTTTTATGTCCTGCGGTGGTCCCTGCACTGTAACTGCCAACCCACAACCACTGTTGGGCCTAGAGAGGGTGTGCTGTACACAACCACATGCCTTCTCCAATACACATGGAGTCACCAGCCGCTTCTCTTCACCTGACAGTGAGGGGTTTCAGTGGGAGAGTCCTGCTTTCTCTCCCAGCTCCACTCCCCGCTGAACAGATGCCCCAATCAACCAGTAGGATTCACGACTAGTGCATCGTCAAGGACACAGTACCCTACTGGCTTCCCACCCACGAACAACTGCCAATTGTGTCAATTGCCTTCTCTTTTGGTGATTGTGGTACTATGAACATATACAAGACACAATACCCAGGCAGAGGGACAGAGGAGAAAGACAGAGGGCAGTCACATGCTTGCTAAATGTCTCTCGTGACCAAACTTGAAGGAACAGTTAGTTGAGTCATTCTATTAGCCTCACCTTTGTCAGTAGAGTGGTTTTTATCATTTCAACTCACCTTGAAAACATGAATGCAGTCTGCTCTTCTTTGTTGCCCTTGTCCAGGGAACTGGAACCGTAGTCTATTAGCGGAGAAAAGCAGCCCTTTGGTGGTGGCTATCTGGCTAATAATGAACAATGCAGGTTTTGTCCATTTAGTGTGATAAATTCACACTGGCAGCCTGAATTGGCACACTTTGCATGAGTGACAAAAAAGCTTGTCAAAGCAATAATGACAGATTATGATATTTATCGCTTACACATACAACTTAAGTGTGTGTGTGTGTGTGTGTGTGTGTGTGTGTGTGTGTGTGTGTGTGTGTGTGTGTGTGTGTGTGTGTGTGTGTGTGTGTGTGTGTGTGTGTGTGTGTGTGTGTGTGTGTGTGTGTGTGTGTGTGTGTGTGTGTGTGTGTGTGTGTGCGTGTGTCAAGAATAGCAAAAATAGCACTACTGTCCACATGACTTTTTGCTTTACATTATACAGTACATATTTTTAGATAAATGTTTTATCATCATTAAAAGCTTAGTATTTTGTCAATTATTTGGGGGCCCACTTGCAATATCTTCACGGCCCACCACGGCCCAGCTGGCTTAAGTGGTTAAATCACATCCTCTTTGCCACAACTCTCAGGGTGTCCAGAGTTGTACATTATTGGATTATATCACAAAATGTTCACATTCATTTTAAATGATGGCATAATAATTAATGATGCTACCTTTCACTGACAGTGTATCCTATGAAGGTGACTGGTAGGATATTGTGTCTTCCTCTAACATCACAATATTTTATCCACCTTGAGTCACATTTGATAAGTTGCAAGGTATTGCATCATGGCTGTTTGATCAATTTGCATTCCGAAAGTTTGGCGAGCAAATTAAGTCATTATGTTGAGGAGCCAAGCTGTATTAAGCCTGATTTATATTTCGTCATGCAACGGTGGCAAGCGTCGAAAACGACACGTTGTCGTGAGCTTGTAGATCTGCTATCTTTGTCAAGCGATGGGGTGTTATCTCTGCATGATCCTTCCCGTATACAAAACATATCATGGCCACGCTCAAAAGACAACAACAAAGCATGATTAAAGCATTTTAGATGGGGCTGAAAGCACTGCACTGTAGCACTGCCATTTGGGCCATTATATGAAACCGAACAATGGCACATGATACAGACATGTTGAGATCAAATACAGATCACAGTCCTCTAATGATGACATTTTGGGGGGTAACCATTAGAAGAGTGAGAAAACAAGGGATCGTTATTTTGTCCAAATAAGAAAAGGGAAATCAGCGTAAATGAAAGTATTTTAATGTGTTTTTAAAAACATGGCAATTACTGAAGTGTGTGTGTGAGTGAGTGAGTGAGTGTGTGCGCGTGTGTGGGACACACACACACACACACACACACACACACACACACACACACACACACACACACACACACACACACACACACACACACACACACACACATTACACAACAAGAGTGCTGTATACTATGGTCTATGGTCTTCGTTCACTTGAGTGCAGATTCCTATGAATATTTGACTGAATGTTATCACAGGAAGACATACAGTAGAGCTAGTATATCACCGAACAAAATAGCGAATTTGAATTTTCTACTCAATTACCTTCCACTCAATCCTTTACGTATTCTGCATTCATTCAGAAAATGGTTCACAACACACCATGTGGCACATGGGGAAATTGCAGTTCTATTTTCAGTTAGGCTTATCTCTCTGAGATCCACACGTATGCCAAAAGAGTCACCCCCACCCACTTGTACTGTATGTTGACAAGAAGGCAGTGGTGTAAAGTAACTAATACATGTACTCAAGTACTGTACTTAAGTAAACTTTTGAGGTATTTTTACTTTCTTCAGTATTTACAATTTTGAATACTTTTACTTCTACCCCATTACATCTCAGAGGAAAATATTGTACTTTTACTCCGCTACAATTATATGAAAACTTTAGTTACTAGTTGCTTTGTAGATTTTAGATTAGTATTACAAAACACACTAATCACTTCAGCCCTACATATATTTCGGCCATTTGAAAATAGTCGATCTACTACAAGCTCACATTGCGTCGCATCGCGACATAATGAGTACTTTTACTTTTGCTACTTTAAGTGTATTTTGAATACAGGACTTCTGCTTGTAAGAGAGTATATCTACATTGCAGTATTGACACTTTTACTTAAGTAAAATATGTGAGTACTTCTTCCATCACTGCAAGAAGGGGTCAGCTGACACAGAGGGAGCGTTCCCCCCAGCAGGTACAGTGGGGGCCTCAGCGTCTTCCTCAAGGACGTGTCAACAAGGATGGATTTCCTTGACCTTTGCAGGAATCAAACCTCTGACCTTCCACTCACACTATCTATCGCTCTAATCGCCACATCATGCTGTCATGTCACCCGCTGCTGATTACAACTTTGTGTGGATGTTTATTTCCTTCTAATAGGCTATACGCCTGATGTGGTGTTTATTTATATAACAAAACATATGGAGGTCTGGATCATTTCCCCTTGACACCAACAACTCTGATGCCATTTACAGATGATGATTGGAGACCGGGAGTAAACTCCCCCCTTCACCCCCCCCCCCCCCCCATGTGTGTATAAATCACTGTTATTTGTTTGCACATTGTCAGTAGTGTGCGTGTGTGTGTGTGTGTGTGTGTGTGTGTGTGTGTGTGTGTGTGTGTGTGTGTGTGTGTGTGTGTGTGTGTGTGTGCGTGCGTGCATGCGTGCTCGCACGTGTACAGGTACAGTATATTCATGCGTGTGTGTGTGTGTGTGTGTGTGTGTGTGAGAGAGAGAGAGAGAGAGAGACAGATATTATACAGTGCATGTGTACACAGTCTATACAGTGGAGAGACCCTGGTCCCCTTTATTGTTAGACTCATTGATGAACAGTGAGGTTGCTATAGCAACGGTTCTTTACAAGCAGAAGGATCACCCCTCGCCCCTCCCTTTTTTTTATCTCTTTGAAGCGACAGGGAGACTGTAAGACTGCACACGAAGAAGACGCATCATCACACCATCGTACTTCTTTACTGGTTGAACCACTGAGGTACTGTAGCTCCTAGCTGTGTGCAGTCTCTCCACTGCTCCATTATCACCTATCCCCTGGCACTTTTGGAAGAGAAAAGATAAACTTGTTATACCATGTATGGCCATCCAGTGCTGCAGACATTTTTAAGCTCTTTTTTTCCTCCTCTTACTTCATTTATTTATTTATTTTTCTCTTTTCTTTTTTTCTGTTCTCTTTTTTCTTTGGTCTTTTTTTTTTGCGAATAGCCCGGGCCCATCTGGAATGAGGTCGTTTGAACAGATGCGACCAACGGAATTGCCTTTGCAAAACATGACAGAATTGGCTTAATACAATGAACAGTGTTCTGGAGACCATGATCATTCATAAGACACATGACATTTATATTCAGATTTGAAATGGAGTAAGAGCAGTAGGCTACTGTATGTAGTACATTTTTATGTCAGTGATACTACGTTGTAGGCTGCATATCTAAATATCTAGGTCAAGTGGGAACACCAGATCATGGCACTGATCCATACAGTAGCCTACAACATAAAATATTCACAAGAAGTAAATCTAGAGTGCACAGTAGCATTACAATACACCCATTAACAAATAGTAAGAGCAACATTGCCCCCTCTTGACAATTTGGCATACTGCATCATCTTCTGTCCCTTCAGACCAAAATTGGTTGGATATTCTTGGGTGGGTGGTATGGGTAACATTGAATTTATGGCACTGAAAAGGTCTACTCTATTGTTCTCTTAAGCGATTGTCACACCTCAGCAGTTAAAAGTAGGGGGGTGTCGCTGCTGTAGGTTTTGAAGAATGACTATTTATAACTCTGTGTTGAGCCTGCTGTTCTGTCAGCCTGAAATACTGGGTTTTCGAGACAGAAATGGTCATTAATTCCAGCTGGTGTTTATCCAATCAGCCAAACGTGAAGGAAACACTCAGCTGTTTATGTTGTTGCCATGGTCCAATAGACATGAAAATAGACAGCGTGACTTATATGTGTTCTATTAAGACTATAGGGCCTTTGAAATTATAATTATCACCAGTGTGCGCATGTATACGTACAGGGTCAGGGACGAAAAATAGAAATGTCACCTCCCTGGACTTTAGAGGAAGACTGGGAAAAGACTGGTTGACAGGGCACTTGGAGGGGAGAGAAGGCCAGGGCAGGGGCAACCAGGAAAGGACTGGCACACATATTCATGAACATCTGTCACAAGTGTCTTGCTTTGTGTCTTTTTTGCCAAAATGATATCATTTAGGACATGCCTTCTTCAGCCTGATGATAGAAACAGGCAACGTGTGAGGGGGGAAAAAAACATTGATTTGACGTTTTAAAGGGGCACTTTGGCACCTACAACAGTAACACAAAAGGGGTGGGAGGGGGGTGCATGCCACAGATTATCACCATCATTAGTAGTCGTGACTCAGAATCTGTGCAATACTTTTAGGAATATGGCTTTATTGTGCGTTTTCACACTTAGTATTTTCAACCCAGGTTGAACAGACACGAACGTCGGACATGTCCTTTACAATTAGAGTAAACTAAAATTGACACATGTGAAGGGATACCGGACTCCGTAAGCCAGATGGTGAGACTGGGCGGCATCACATCAGATTCACTGGCCCTCAACACAGGAGCACCTCAGGACTGTGCACTGTAGCCCTCTCCTCTTCCTCGGGCACTTGACTACGTGAAGATACACAGCTCCAACCAGGGGTGCCTAACGTTTTGATGCAGCGTCGTGCCGCGTGCAGACATCCCAGTGCCTACTGAGCATATGTCCTCCAGGACAGGCTATACGACAAGTGGTGCGTGTGAGCAGATCATCAAAGACACTCACCACCCCAACCACAATCTCTTCACACACTGATGCTATCAGGCAGGCAGTACTGCTGTATCAAACACCCAACAAAATAACAGTTTCCACAGTCAGGCCCGTCAGACTGCTGAATGAACTGCTGATGCAGGCACTGAGCCTCGTCGCCATGTCAGTCTTGTAGACACAGGCCATCAAATTGGCATTATCACTTTATTACTGTGAATGCATGTCATTGCTGTCACACTGGCACTAACACTTTGACTGTGAATATACAGTATGTGACCGTGAATATACTCCATTCCCACACATTTAATACATACTTGCTGCTAAGTGGTGTCTCTTATTGCACTTAGGTTAGGCACTCTGCCGTAGTTCTATATATTCTTTCGAGTACACACCTTATGTATATTTGATATTATTTGTGGAAGTTTATACAGAACCCACTTTCTTACACATGTACATTTGAAATTGAGTTGAAGTTGAGTAAAGATTAGAACCTTGAAAGTAACTTGCCTATCACACAACCTCATAATCCTGAGATGAAAAGTTGCAATTGCAAGAATTAAAACTGATGCTGAGATTAGAAGTATTTTGCAAGATTGCAGGAAGAAAAGAATAAAACATCACAATTCAGGCCTTGTTTAATTGTTATTCAGAGGTGGAAATGGGCTTCCATAGCAGACTGACACGAGCCTATACATTTTTTTGCTTAATTCTAAAAGATGGATGATAAATGGATTAGGATTATGAGAGCAGCAACAGGTGAAGTGAATTAGGTGGATAAAAGGGTACATTACTCCCTTTTTAATCAAACCATCCATATCTTGGCTGTTGCTTGGGTGGAATATCGTTCAGATCTTGCAGGGCAGGCTCCTGAGAGAAAGTGGGGATGAACCATTTTTCAGACCCTTTTCACAACAGCAATATTTACATAAATACTAGGGTAATATTACAGTACATCCTGTACAGGTGTTACCGATTATACTAACAGTCAGGGTGCTGCTATTGTGTATGGTCTCTCACTGGAAATGGCCTTTCAGAAATGCTCTGCTACACTAAATGGAACAGAGTCTTAATTAGGAGCCTATCATTGGCAACACCTGTACAGCATGTAACATTAACCTACTAATTCATTTCAATATGGCTGCTGTGACAAAGGCATATTAGGATCGGTTAAAAGGCCTATATGGGTCACTGCATGCTCCTGTGCATGTTAACCACAACTTAAGAAAACAGCCAAAAGTTACATCAAATCTATCATGAACGATGAGCCAAATGAACTATCTGACCACTGTTAAATTGAGTTTAACCTTGGAAGGAAAAAGAATTGTTACCAGATGAGTGTTTAAGCGTTAAGGCATAGTTTTTGTGGGGTTAAGGTTAGGTTTAAGGTTGGGTGCAGTGTCATGTAGTGTGAGAGTTGATGAGTATAGTGTTAAGAACAGGTGTGGTGTGAGTTGATGATTCTAAACCTTCTAAGGCATGTAGAGCTGAATATACAATAACATCTAAGATGTGAGGCACCCATTAATAACCACAGTGCTACAACACTCACCCACCTTTCTTACATCCCAACTAGGTTTCTACATCAGAGCTGTGGATTGGTAACAAAAGAAGAGAATCCATATACCTACCAACAAGGTCCTCTTCTACATTATAACTCCAACAATCTCCAAAATGTGAATCAAATGTTAAGAAGCATTACATATCCCAGGGTAGTTGGCACACGTCCACAAACTTTGCCTAAAACATAACCAAAAGTTGCTTTCCGTTCAGCAATATGCGCCAGCTGAGATTTGACACAAATAACAGCTCCCATGCTGGGCATAGTTCCCAGAGGAGCCTTGTTCTTGTGTACACACATTTGCATATCCTCTGAATGTGACTATTTTGGACATAAAACCATAATTGAACTCATACAGTAGTATTAGTTAGACAAGGTTATTTCCATCCCTTGCATCTTGTAATATGAGGATTAATATGGATGCCGTGCCGTCTCTGCCCGGCTGTTCTTATAACAAAGCACATCAACAGAGTGATACATTTGCTTTACTGTGGTTTGTTAAATCATGAATCAAGGATTAGTGCTTTTATGAACATTTTATGAACACATATCCTACAAATTTCCCAAAAACTGGTATGGGGATAAAATGTATGACCTTCAGTGTACAAGCCAGTCACTCTGTCCACTACTTGGCCAAGCTAAAGGCCACCTGGAGTGCAGTGGTTCACGTTTTCCACCAAAGTGTGATATTTACTTTCCTTGTAAACGTCAATATCCCCTGCATGGCCTTGTGAACTGAATAAACAATGGAGTCGAAGCTGTAGTTTTTTTGTGCCAGAAAGTGTTCTGGTAAACACTGTCCTCTAGTGCTCAAACTGCAATGCATACATGGAGCTAAATTGAACACTGCCCATGCCCATCCACTTTTAAATTCTTGTGTTGTAACTTATTTCGTACAACAACAACTCACAAATTGTCCTTTCTTTACTTTTCATCACATCATGAATTGTTTTGATTTTCAATATTTTGATTTGCACTTAGAATTGATTTTCAATTCTAAGTGCAAAGTGTGTGTAAGTCACTTTATTTCAAATGAAGGTAGATATTCCTCATTCTGGAATAAAGCTTTTCACTCATGACCCTTCATTGTTCCAGCGAAATAAGTGGCTTCCAGCGATAATAGTGTATGCTGTGCAGAAAATATGGCATAATAGCTACAATTAGACATACATTTCTGCAACCACGCTTTCATTAAACGGCAATCTTCTGATGGCTTTTAGCTCGGCTGACGGTCTCCCCTAACGAGGCATGTACTGTAGCTATCAGACTGCATGCAACAATGAAGAGGAGGGCGATCTACAAATGACCTGATCCCTCACTCTCTAATGCTTCTTTCACCAGTTTCACCTGACCAGTGGTGTAAAGTAACTAAGTACATTTACTCAAGTACTGTACTTAAGTAAAATGTTTAGGTATTTTTCACTTCACTGGAGTATTTCCAATTTTCAGTACTTGTACTTCTACTCCACTAGCTATATCTCAGAGGCAAACATTATACTTTTACTCCACTACAATTATTAGAAAATGTTAGTTACTAGTTACTTTGTAGATTTGGACTATTATTACAAAACATACTTTAACCACTTCAGCCCTTTTTAAACTTTGGCTATTTGAAAATAGCCGATCTACAAGCTCACAACGCGATGCGTTGTGAGCTTGTAGATCTGCTATTTTCAAAAAGATGTTTTAATACATTTTTGAAACCTGTGAAATGGGACATTCTGCATAATGAGTACTTTTACTTTGGTTACTTTAATATTTTGATGCTAATAATTTTGGACTTTTTTAAATTCTGGACTTTTACTTGTATTTCTACAATGCAGCCAGTATTGATACTTTATTTTAAGTAAGAAATGTGAATACCACCACTGCACCTGACCATGTCACATTGGAACAAGGTCAGGGTGGCCTTGAATCCACGTTCTCCTCTGTTGTTCTTGGCATTGAACTGTAACAGACTGGTATTCAGTTCATCAAATGGCAGTGGGAAAGGCCGCGGGATACTTGAGATGTAAATAGAACATAATGGTGCCATTATAATTGTGCTCAT
This sequence comes from Gymnoscopelus microlampas, assembly GCF_963454915.1. NCBI lineage: Eukaryota > Metazoa > Chordata > Actinopteri > Myctophiformes > Myctophidae > Gymnoscopelus > Gymnoscopelus microlampas. The sequence continues at coordinate 21,235,215 of NC_139946.1, forward strand.
CCTGTTCAGAGAATGCCTCTTGACTCTGATCGGACTCCATCTGGCTAAATCAGCATTGGCAGGATGGCAAGTACTTCAGTACAACAGTTTTTGTTATGATGCAGTCATTATCTTGTGGCCAGTGACACAATGCATTTGCTTTGACACAAACTTCTATGTGGTTTGGCGTGGGCTGGCTTTTGAGTGCCAATTTTTTTTTTTGTCATATCACAATTAGATGATTGTATTCAACACACAGTAAACCAACTGGACTTATATGGGTCCATTTTGCATGTGTACACTCTCATAGTTAAATTAACACTCAGGATTTTACTGTGTAGCCTATAGCAAGATGAGATTTGCATAAAACTTACATAAACTACAGTTAAAACCTTACTGTCCTCTGATCCCATAAACATCAGACACTTTTTATAGAAGGCTAGGCTATGTGTAACAGTGTGTGACGACAGCAGTAAACGTTAAGGGCAGCGTGACATTTACACATCCCTGCTACTGGGCAATCTCTCCTGTTAAATCACTTTAACAAACAAACAGAGAGAGGAGGTCATCCAGACTTGGTACACATGAGCCTGTTTCCATCAGTGTTGCCATGTCCGCTTATTATAAGCGACTTTGGGCTTGTTTTTCTGTGAAGTTGCTTGTAAATATTGGTAGCTGCGGAATGCTTTTTTTGGGCTTGTTTCTAAAGTGCAGTTGCTTATTTGGGCTTGTTTCCTAATGTTGTTTAAACCAGTGGTTCTCAAACATTTTCATGTCATTTTCAGGTGCCAGGGACCCCCATACCAGACTTTTTTTTTATATATTGAAAATAGCAGATCTACAATCTCACAACGCGTTGCATCGTGACGCGTTTTTCATGTCATCAATGACTTTGATAATCTTACCGTCCGAAGGGTATATTTTAAATAAAGCAAGGCAAGGCAACTCAAGTCAAATGTATTTGTATAGCTTCGCACATTTCAACCACAAGGCAATTCAATGTGCTTACAGAAAACATTAAGCAAAGGAAACACATCATAAAAGGACATTTGAATTGAAAAGGGGGAGGAAAAAATTAAATTAAAACAACCATCTCCTTAATAGGAAATGCCTATTCAGGACACAATGTAAAAGGACATTTGAATTTAAAAAAATCCAAAGTAAATTAAAACAGAAAAATTGTAAAAGCTAAATTACAGTGCAGAAGAATAATTAATGAAAAAAAGGCAACGGCAAACAGAAAGGTTATAGCAGTGCCAGTGACTTAAAAGAACTGAGGGCCAAAAGTATAGTTGGTGTGTTAGTCTGGAGATAATCTTATGTCAATTAACTTTAATTGACATAATGGAAGTCAATCGGGCTCGGATCGGGCTGAACCTTTCCCAAATTTAGAGTCCAACGTCATAGATACTTCATGAAGGACTGACGTCCCAGGGTGGCCATATGAAGTCTGTTTTTTTCCCGTCTCTTTTTTAAGACCTCTTGGTTATCTACAAAGGTCACTAGTAAATTTTAAGTTTATTAGTCGTATACAGATTTTGTACGATAATTTTGTTTAATTTAGCTAGTTAGTGTGAATTTTCTATCTTGCCTCCAGAACATTTCAATGTAAAACATCTGTCTAAAGGAAATGGATACTGCTTCCTCTGCACCATACTGTAGATAAAAAAAAGTTAATCTGTCCATGTTGTCATAGTAACACATTTAGGCTACTGAATAAGAGTACATGATTGTTATTAGAAACAAGCCTCTGATGATTTCCAGGAATTTCATCATTCACAACTGCGCTGTATGGAGATTCTGCAAAGTATTCAGCAACTATAGGCTAACACTAACAGTTATACAGTATTTCCTTATGAGCTCAGAAAGAACCAAGCTATCTGACTTGAGGTCATATTTAACAGGGAAAACCTGAGATGCACATTGGCTATTGGGAGTAGTAGCAATGGTAAAGAACAAGAAAAAAAAGTTAATGACAAATGCAGCTGTGCATTTTAAGTTGGGGATTCTTTGCATGTAGTAGCAACACTCATGGATGTGGACAATCCTTTTTATATATAATATATTGAAAAAGCTTTGAACTTAAGAATATACTCAATTGCTTGTCAGAAGGAAAATGCAGTATTATTAAAATTGATGAGAAAAAAAGAATAGACCATATTTTTCTAAAGGACAATACTCCGAAATTCACAGGCAGTGAAATTGCTGATGCAACTTTTATGGTCCTCATGTTACCCGCTCACTTTTGAACATTTGGCTCCCTCTGGCTCACGTTGTCTTTCTGCAAGAAAACATGATATTTTGTAAACAAGCACAAACTGCATACACGTAAAGCCTGATTTATACTTAATTTGATTAATACCAGCTACAGTATACATGTGCTGGTGTTGTGTACCGGAAATAACAGTTTGCACTGTAGATCTGCTATTTTTGGTGAGCAACCTGTTGCACCCCTAAATGTCATCCACCCACACACTGAATATTAAGAACAAAAGTTAGGGTGGCCTCAGCTGAGTGGGTAGAGAGGCTGTCTTATAATTGGAAGGTCACCACCAGTCTGCCCCCCAGCCCACCCAGTCTGTGTCGAAGTGCCCCTGAGCAAGACACCTAACCCCTAACTGGTCCCTTGGTACCGCATTAATGGTAGACACTGCTCCTAAATAAATGCAGAGGACAAATTCTACATATGTGCAAATGTACTGTAGCAAATGCAACAACTAAAGGGCACACTATTATTATTATTATTATTATTATTATTATTATTATTATTATTATTACTAGACCGTTGGGTGCCAGCCTGCTCTGGAACGACACCAGTTGGGAACTAGAAAAAGTCCTCAGAGCACAGGTCTCCGTCAGGTCAGCTACAGTAGGTTATTGTGGCCTCCTTGTGGCGCTATAATATGCCAATGTGAAAAGGGGCACCATTTCTTATAAGGCTTTGCACGGCAATCGGACACAATTTCACGGAAATCGCATGCTGCGTTGATGATTTGAGGCATTTTGGTCAAAACGAACCAATCCTGCAAACTTTGGAAGCCAATCTTAGCCAATAAGGATGGAATATGGAAAATCAGATAAAATCTGTAGGAGTAATATTAAAAAAAATGTTTTGCACAAATTGGCCTCCTGGGGGCGCTATAACAGGCCCATGTGAAACATTTGGGCCAGAGGTTCTGAATTGGCATCCAGGGAGTGTGTGTGCACAGTTTCGCAGGGAGCGGTTCAACGATGCGAGAGATCAGCTGCTCGCAGACAGATGGACGGACGGATGGACACACGGACGGACGGACAGGGTGCAAAACAAACTCTCTCGCCATGTCTTTCGGCCTGGCAGAGACAATAATATAAATAGGGAATGCATGCCCCACCCCGTTATGTAATACCCCTTATGAAAGTCACAATACCTGTTGTAACGGTCTGTCTATCTGTCTGTGCCCATATATGGAGATCTCTGTATCTATCTGTCTGCCTGTGTCCCTTTTATGCCCATATATGGAGATCCCTTATATCATCAGTATATGGGCATTTATGGGCATGGCAAAATATAGGCATATGGGGGGGGGGGGTCGGCGGTTCTGGAAAGTCCTTGTGCAGTAGTGGTAAACGCCTGTGGAGAATGTGTGGAGAATTGGCATAGTCAAGCTTAGGCTTGGGTTGTCATGGCAATCAATTGGCTCATTCGGGCCACGGCCAGAGCCTTTCCTGGCGGTTCTGGACAACCGCCTATCCGACCGACTCGACGCCAGGCACTGCTCTCCATCGGGTCGCCTGCGACGTGTGTGGCAAATTTGAAGTCGGACGGTCAAACGGTTCTCGAGATACCGGATTACAGACGTACATACGTACAGAGATTCCCTGCATTTATTGTAAGATTAATTTGTATTATTAAGAAACACAACACAGACAAAAAACAGAAGTTATAGTGAATATAGTTACACCCAATCAAGCAAAGTTATATGTATCTCACTTGTCTTTATGGACACCCAGTGCCATCCAATGTTGTGTTAGTGGGGTACTGCTGAACATCCTGGAAGTTGGCAACTGCTAATGGCATGGGCACAGCCTGGCGCTGCAGTGTATACTAATGACAAGACACATGCAAATGACAGGGGGAAAAATGTAAATACTGCCGTCACGATCAATTCGATGCCAAGCATGGATTCATGATTTATGCATAAAAATTGAGAATATACTGTGCTCCACCCGCACCTCTGGTAATTTGATCTTCACATCTATGCTGTCTGCCGAGGAGGAAGCCACAACTTGTGCAGAAACCTCCTGCTTGGCGTTTCTGCCATGTTGCTGGTAAAAGCCAAGGAAGTATGCCATGCCTGGGATGTATTGTTCAATTCTGGGGAAAGGCAGAAAGCTCATTTAGCCATAAAATGTGTGCGCATTTTCTGTCATGAATGTTAACGCTGAGTGCGCTTTCTCTCTCTCTCTGTAACACGCTGTGTGTGTGTGTGTGTGTGTGTGTGTGTGTGTGTGTGTGTGTGTGTGTGTGTGTGTGTGTGTGTGTGCGCGTGTGCGTGTGTGTGTACTTTACTGGGGCCAAAAGTCCCCAAAAGTATAGTAGAATTTGAGAGAAATAGACATACATGGTTCCTGCTGGTTCTCACAGGAGAAATGGTTGTTATGGTTAGAAAATATGTGGGGAGTTAGGCTTACAATTAGGAAATGATTCAGGTTGGTTCAGGATGAGACATTTCGAGGTTACGTTTTTGGGTTGGGGTTAGAATTACGCCTGATTTATACTTAGTTAGTATAACTTAGATAGTTGCGTGCGGGTGTCACGTTGCACACCGAAAATAGTGGATCTACAAGCTCTGTGACACGTGGTAAGTTTGTAGATCCGCTATCTTCGGCTTTAGGGTTAGGTGTTAACAATGGCAATACATTGCAAAAATGGCATTCATTAGTCATCCTAAAATGTTGATGTCCTCACAAGTATAGTAATACAAATGTGTGCGTGTGTGCGTGCGTGCGTGCGTGTGTCTGTGCGTGCGTGCGTGCGTGCGTGCGCGTGCATATAAAAGTTCTGCTTCCCCTCTCCCATCTCTTCTTCTGTCTATGTCTTCATTGCCATCACAATACGATTCAATCCCCCAGAACTTTATATCCCTCCCACCTTTTCCTTCCTCCTCGTCTGCTTTCTCACCATTCCTCCTCCTCCTCTTCCGGCTTGTTGTGACACTGTCACCCGGTGCCATTACATACTTACATACCGGTAGACGTCATCCTTCATCTGTCTGCTTGTCACTCTTCTCCCGAACACCCTCCTCCTCCCTCTCCTCCTCCTTAACCACGTAAGCCTATATACTTTGTCGTACGAAGTAGGCTACATACACAACGTGATGTGACACGTTCATTAGGCCATGGATGTGATGTGACAATAACAGCAAAAATAGATGTTTTTTTCCTTTTTTATGTTTTGAAATATCAAAGATAGCTGATGCCATGCTTTGCAAGCTTGTTTGCCGATAATGACATGCCGAAATAGGGACGCCAGGTTGAAAGTGGTTACTCCACCATCACAACACAATCACCCAGAATGACGTGCGTCGTGCGTGTATACGTACGTTCCACATCCTTCCTCCTTCCTGCCAGCCGCAATTTCCTAAATCCTACTTCCTCCTCACTGTCCTCCCATGCATGGTTCCTACTTCTTCACCCTTTCTCTTCCCCCATTTCACCTCTCTTCAGAATAAAATCACCCAGAACAACTCTGCCCCTCCTCTACTGTACCTTCTGCCCATGTCCTCCATGGTCTCTGGGATCCTGGCCCAGTGGACAGTGGCCTGGAGCGTTGGCTTGGAGCCTGGCAGGTGTGCAGCCCTGGCAGCTTTCATGGACATTTCGTAGGTCTGGCACTCGGCTCCCCATTTCATGTGGGCCTGTTGGACACACAAGAGAACATCATGGATGAGAGCCTGCGTGAAGAGTTTGTGAATTAACTACTCTCACCCTGGTGACCCTGTTTTGGGCATGTCATTATAAGGCGAATAAAAACATCGTATTTAAGACAGCAAAAATAGCAGCTTGAGCTTGTAGATCTGCATTTTTTTTGCAATTCTAGGCCATTCGTTTGACGAGGCACTGTATAGGGTGGTGGTTAAATTAAATTCATTTGACTTTCTTATTGTCAGCATAGCTTATACTATGAAACTTCCAAGACCAGAAAATGCATTTAGCATACTTACACATTATGGTCTGTCTTGCTGAAACTAATATAGCTCATATCCCAAAGCAACAGTATAGCTCTGGGACATGTTTTACTTTTAACACATATTTGGTCAATAATGAAGTTTATTGACTTTCGGAATATGAACCATATTAGTTTTGGCAAGACTCTCTTATCCTTCTCCTTTCAGAAGGACCCTCATGGGCTTGTGATCAGCTGTAGTTTGTACGGTTTACTGATAAAATTGAGCGCTAATCTAAATAAAGAATTCCAAACACACATGTCCTTTATTATTTACCATTACTTTAGCGCGGCATGTATCCACTGTTGCATCAGTGCACATCTTCCAGTTTGACTCATCTGCCACCTGGGAGGTGATCAGCTGAACGTTGTCCACCAGAGCCTCGGGCATATAGTAGACCACTGTGTTATATCCATCAGGCTTCGCGTTGCCACTCAACGCCAGGGCTTTAATGTTGAACACAGCTTCAGGTGTTGACTGCATGCCCTTTGATGGAGTATGAAATATAAAACAGGTCACTGAGTTTTTGTGGTGTGGTCCTGGTATAGTATTAATGTTTTGGTTATTCATCATAACTTTGCTTCGGAACTGGAGTAAATTGACTGGAGTGACATCTGGCATAATAGTTCAACTTTGCTGCGGCAATGACCCAGTATAATTGGAATATGTGTCCGGACAATTAAACTGCTTGGTTGAAACTGCCTTCGTCTCAGAAAAATAATTCTCCCCTTGTAATATTGTTGACAAAGGCGTTCAAGCTTTTTCTTGGTGTCTGTACTTGTTGCCAGACATAACATCTAAAGTAAAACCCCAGCTGACAGGTCATTCTTTGCGAAGCATTTTAAAGGAATAATTTACTTCTTCTTTTATGTCTTGTTGGCCTCTGCTGCTTGTGAGGTTGCTAGATGAGACACTTAACTTCCTCGTGGCTTCCTGTGAACCAGTGGTGGTAAAAGTACACAAACATTGATTGGTTGAGGTTGAAAAGGTGTGCTGGTGATAATAGCCATGCAAGTGCAGCCAAGTATACCTGGGAAAGCCTCTTCAGTGTTTTCAGCAGTTGGTGCGTACTGAGCATACTCACTGGATGTGTGTTGTTTGGTCCAGCGTAAGCAGCGTTTGCCTCAATGTGGATTTTGTCAACAGGTTTGATTGCATGGGCTGATGTTTGAAAGAGGATGGAACAAGTTAAGAAGAGAAGAGGAGTCTGGTTTGACACATACTGTACAGTATGGGACAGTATTCGTGCTCTGCTGCTGAGCCACAGTGCAAATTGTATTTATGGACAGTCGGACACTAATGATGTATTTGTGTTTGTTTCATTGGATTTCATATGTACTGTACAGTAGCTCTCTTGTCTCTCACATTGTGCATTAAATGGTCAATGGACTGCATTTATATAGCGTCTTTTATAGTATTCCCGACAACTCAAATGCATTTTAACAATGTACTTCACATTTATCCATTCATAACGACAGCAACGGCTGAACACCGTTACACATTATGTGCTACAGTGAGCCGGGAATCGAACCAGGAACCTTCAGATTCCAAGACGGCCTTTATACCTCCTGAACCACTGCTGCCAACATTCACTGTTATTTCACTTTGCTGTGTGTATATTGTCTTGGTTATACCAACCTTGACACCAAGATTGCTCAGACTTATCTATTCATACCTGGAACAAGTTTAAACGCAGCATGTGTGTATCCCAGGAAGTAGTACAGGGGGTACTCCTCGTAAAGGTCTCGCTTGAGCTCAGACTCCACACAGATGCCTGCACCGTAGAGGTCACTCTCAGCACACATCTTGGTATGTGGGTGCCAGGGAAGTGATGTAACAATCTGATGGATGAAAAACACCAGGGTATACTGTGTGTTCTCACATTCCTCACATTTCCCCAAAACAAATCAATATTTGCAGCCCTAGATGAGATTTGTCTTTTCTATTATTTTTTTAAATGCCCAAGGACAGGTTGATAAGCTGAAGTATAGGCGTAATGGTATACCGTTTCTGACTCGGATGTCACAACTGCAGGGACCGCTTGAGTGACCTCAGCAACCTTAGTGTCAATGGCATTGTACATCATTGGGGTTATTTTGGCCATATCTTCAATGTTCCTAGAGACTGCAAACACATCGGAGCTGAGGGGTGGAAAGAGAAGGCAGCAAGTTGATATGTTGGCTGTTTTTTAGTTTTCTTGCTTAGCACTGCATACCATAATGAACCATACTGTACCATAAATAAACAATTTAAATGTATATTTTAGATTGGCTATTTTCTGTCCATTTATTTTTTTACACCATTTCACTGTATAGGGCAGGCGCAGAGGCTATGGCTATTGGGTCTTTTGGCATGTACAAGTTTGGGAACCGCCTTGTTGGTATCTGTTATTTTAAGAGTAAGTTTAAGATTTGCATTTAATAAGTAAACTATGTAATATAGCCTAAAACTATATAAAAAACCTGTTGCACATCATACCTGAGTGAGAAGAGCTCAATTTCTTTTTTGCAAGGGGGAAAGTCAAGTTCAAACTTATTTTCTTTAATGTTGATCTTGGTTGCAAACTTCCATGGAACAGCGACTGGCAATTTACTCTTCAACTCTGTGCCACACTGGAAGAGCTCTGTGTTGATTCCATGGAACACCCACATATCATGAGTGGAACTGTAAAGAAAAGTGGATGTATGTTTTGTTTCAAGTATGTTGGCTTGTATTAACAGAACATTAAAGAGAGACGTAAAAGTGAGGTCAGAGAAGAAGACAGCACAGGTCAGGTCCTCAGGCATAAATCCATACCAGGATGTTGCAGCTATATGTGTTTGGTATATTTAACCGTTAATGAAATAAAACTATTACCCTACAGGTATAGCCGCTAGCTTGCTACACAAAACATACAAATTACACATTACATACAAAGAACATTGAATATAATTACCCGATGAAACCATCTGTCTCCAAATAAATTTCAGAAGCCATAAGCTGACCCAGATTCTCAGTCAGTGGAGGATTGATTGTGGCCTTGGCTATACACAAACAGATGAAACAGTCAATATCGGTCCAGGTCAGATTAAATCAGTAATCACCCAAATCAGTCAATATTGCTTCTACAATATCTTTGGGGATATGTATCTTTTCTTAGAATTTGAAGCATTACCTTTGACTGTGATGGCATTGACAGCTCCCAAGTATTTGCTGATCTCCAGTGGGAAACCCAGGGTGGTGGCTTGGATATATCGAGTCTCCATGATCAGCAATGCCTTGGTTTTGTGCCACAAAATGCCCCTCTGTAGGTCATCTATCATACCCCACACAGGGCTTCCTTTGGCTGCAGAAGGACTGATAGCCTGCAAATAGTTGTACAATGAATGACAGGATAATTGTATGTGACATTACAGTATGTAGCCTAATGCACATAACTTCTATTGACTCTCCTCACCTTTTTTAGGATCCACTGACTTCAGGTTGCTAGCTCTGGCAACCACAGGCTACAGTTATCATTTGTCAAATATGCCCTAATATTTCACAAATGTAAGATTGTCCACTATGTACTGTACCTATGTCTTTGGTCATGTTCTGCACTTTGCATGAATGTGTATTACTGTTCGTAAAATTGTAAATGTCTTAATGTTTTGCAAGAATTAACTTTGCGTGTTGTCCATTGTACTGCGTGACTGACTGAAGGCCAAATGTAAACATTTTTAACAATTAGGCCAGATACAAATTGACCTTTCAGAACTGACCTCACTATAGAAAGGGACCATTATTAGTGTCTGGTTGTTTATTAATACATGATATAGCCTACTTATCCTCTCTCCTCTCTGGGACGAGTTCCTATCAGAGCTGCCAGATTTCACGAGAGAAATAAGAAACCATTGTCTATGAAAACAAGCCTAAAAGATGCAACTATACAGCAAATATATATATTTTTTAAAAAAAGGCTACAGAGTAGCCTTTTTAAAATATGTGTGCTTACTGATTTCCTCAATTGTGAGGGAATATTGGACATCTCTAATATCCAATATGGGGATTGGGGGTACACATTGGAAACATTGGGGAAAAAAACTAAAAAACAAACAAACAACGCAACTTGCAACTACCGATATTTACAAGTGATGATCTTCCAGGAAGCTAGTATAGCTTTTACTTTGCTGGAGTACTTCCAATTTGCAATACTTTTACCTCTACTCCACTACAGTACATGACAAATGTTGAAATGTTATATATAAATATACTTTGGCAATTTGTAAATAGCTGATCTACAAGGTCACAACATGTGAGCTTGTAGATCTGCTATTTTCAAAGGATTATTATACATTTGAAAACTTGTGAAATGGGACTTCTGCTGATGCCAATACTTTTGTACTTTTACTCAAGTAGAATTTGAATACCAAACTTGTACTTGTAACAGACTATTTGTTCAATAAGGTGTTGATACTTTTACTTAAGTAAAAAATGTGAGTACTTCTTCCATCACTGGTTCCAAATCTCAATACAAAAAAATAATAACAGGGATATGAGTACAGTCTCAGATCCATTGTGAGAGGAAACCTTTGTCTCACCTTAAAGACATTATTAATGGCCTCTTTGTTCAAATCAGCAAAGAACATCTCTTGTCCAGAGGCCCGTACAAAGGCGGACAGGAGAAGCTTGTCTTCCGGCAACTTTTCCCATTCTTGCAGCTGAAAATGGCACAACTTCATCAGTCACCCAAACAAAAACGATCAACTCTTCAATCAAATTTTTGTTCTATAAAGCAAATAAGTTTTCCTGATAGATGTCTTTCTTGCTTTGAAGATTTGCAGTACTTGAAAGCTGAAAAATATGTTTTTTGTAGAATAGACTTACCACATGGAGAAGAGCTTTGAAGTCAGAGAAGCTGAGATCTCCTTGGAATCCAGGCATGAGGGCATCAAACAGCTCTTTGATTCCTTCAGCACGGATACCAAACTTTAAAATTAATGGGAAATTGATAAGTCATATGTCACAGATGGTAGACACATTAACTTAGACGTAACTTACATAATGTTACTGTAAATTATTATGGTTACTGAGCTCCACTGTACCTCCAAAAGCTGCAAAATTCTTCCAATAAAATGGAATTTTCCTTTCATCATGATCTCTGTTGGTAAGATGCTTGTAGCACTCCTCAACATGAAGATCTCTGTGGCTGTGCCAACTAAGAAGTTGTCTTGATTGAAAAAGACATTTAAATGGTCATAAAATGACTGAATGAAATTCTGAAAGTGAATTTAACTTGTATAGCATATTATGCTCTGCTCTATGGTTCATTCATTTGAACAGACCGTTAAACCAATCCAGACGAACAGCTTTGCTGTACCGATAGCTGAGACGGCCAAATTTATGGGCCAGGATCTTCACAGCTACATTGCAGGCTGTTGAGCTGAGGGCAAAAAGAAAAGTCAATGACAACAATGTGTAGCCAGACAGTAACTGTCATCGTCTGCTCTTCTTCCCGCTCCAGCCATCCTTCCTCATCAGCTCCTGGCTACTCTGGCCATGTTCTCCAGCCAGTGGAAACGTATTCCTGGACATCTCTGCCTCTCTCTCTCTGCCTCTGTTCTCTCTCTCTCTCTCTCTCTCTCTCTCTCTCTCTCTCTCTCTCTCTCTTTCAGCCACTCGCACATTCCTGTCCACCTGTTTTTTTTTTAGACATCACAATTACATTTATAATACTTTGTCTAAAAGGTCCGTCCAAAAAAGTCCTTGCGGCCTTGTTCCCAAGACCTCAGTTCATTCCCTCTAACCTAGTGGTTCTCAAACCTTTAATTTTGAGAATGTACAAATGGAAGCAGTTTGCATGGTTCCATGTGTACACACTCAGAGTTACAGACCTGTAAGGATCCATTTGGAACACTGAGGGTCCCTGGACCCCACTTTGTGAACCGTAGCTCTAACCTATCCTGTTGCCCATTATGTTCACCAGTGTCTATTTATGTGTGTTTGTGTTTCTGTTCCTTTTCAGTCTGTTGTGTTCGATAGGTGTGCAGTGGCGTCAGTTCAGCAAAAGCTAAGGTATGGGGTTAGGGTTGCCAACTTCCAGAGATTAAAATAAGGGACATCTATCCTGGGTGCGTGGCAAACCCCCCAAAACCCCCGAAATGCATATAAAACTATGCATTATACTTATAACACGATACTAACACAACGGTCTTACACCTGCATTAGGCTACTATTCATGTTTTTTGTTTAAAAAAATCCTATGTCCAGTGTTTTGATTCTTGTCTATCCCTGGGCTTTGATTTTCTCCTATTCCTCCTGGTTTTGGTTGCATTTGAACGGCTCTGCCTCTGCTTCTCGTTTTGCGTTTGGGTCCAATTCTCCTGATTCGCACTGTGATTTCTTTTTTAAATATCAGTTGTATTTTCAAGCTTACAGGAAGTGATTGTCGGGAGTGCTTGATCGCGCAAAGCCCCTCATGAGAGAATACGCAAAACTAGCAACATGGTGGTTTTTCTCCTCCAGTAAGAATGCAGTCACTGTGGATACCAGGGCCAATGGGGGCTTGGTCTCAAACAGGATCATGAATGCAAGCATGCGTATCTCAGCAGGAAGCTCAGTCTGCACAAACAGGCTCAAGGTAATGTCCTGGACCTAGAAACAAACAAGAGCACAGTAATGAGAAGAAATCCAGCACAACTATGGTTGATTGTGCAGCCAGCAATAAGATGAAATATGCATTAAATATCATTCTATTTAGAATAATGTCCTCATGGTGGGGTGGCCCTTTAGCCCTTTGGTCCTTTGGTCCGCACATTATAACTGGATTTTATATATGTGTCAGTTGAAACTTTCAAGTTGTCAGTATCTTTGCATCAACTCCAACTCCTTTTATATACTGTAAGTTTAGTGCACTTGGAGTCTTATGCTCAAGTGGACAACATTTTCAGTGACTAAAGAACTTTTTCCTAGTATCTTTCACACATTCTAATCAATTGATTGGGACAATTGATACTCTAGTAGTGATCCTGCACCATCCCTGTGCATGCATGCACCTGATTGAAATAAAACGAATGATGGTATTGAAGTTGAGGATTACAGTTTAGTGTTCTTACATTGTGAGGGTCTCTAGCAGCTACAAGCCTCATAGCCTGCACAGCAGCACTCAGCACGCGGGGAGGGAGTTCCACAGGGGAGGCAGCCACTCCAGGGAGGAAGCGCATGATGGTCTTAATGCTGCCTGGGTGACCTGCATTCCCTATGGCTTTGAGAGCAAGGACCATGTGCTCCTCTGAGCGGTTCTTCAGACCATCCATGGCCATGTCCAACAGAGGCTACATGCACAATAGCATGGACAGTAAGCAAAGAATAACAATTAAATTAGTCACTGTTACACTTTCATTTTGGCTGATGCTGTCATCCAGATAGAACCACTTGAACCCAAGCATCCCTATTCTAGAGCTAACATTCAGTGAAAATAGCAGATCTACAAGCTGTGCTGTGGTCCCTTGTGTAGATCGGCAATTTTCGGCAGAAAAGTAGAAGAAATGTAGAGGGAAATATCATATATCATATATCACACTTGAGGAACCGAATATAATATGGCACCAACATTTTAGGCCCATATTTTGTAATTATATTATTATTCTATAATTTATTGAATTCTATAGGATTTACATTTACTTTAGGACTTATTTTATGCAATACATGCATATAAATATAGACTATTATGTAGCTTGTAAGAGTTCACAGAACTTCCCACACTTTTGAGTTTGAGAGAAATTGTTCTTTAAACCTGTATGGTTGAAACATGCACATACTCTATTACACTCTAAAAATACGATGCAATCGTTATGTTAAAATTCCAAATAAAACTGACACTAAACAAGAAAGGACTATTCCCTCCAGTGGAGGGGCTTTAATCAGAGAACTACCTGAAACGGAGACGGAGTAATATAGAGACACACGGGCGGAAACGGAAGGCCTACAAATTCACGCCCACTTTTGAGACAGTGCCGCTACTCGGGGTCCGTTAGAAGGATGAACTGCAGCTCTCAATGCATTCCCTATGAGAGGACATGAGAGTTAGCCTACTTTTCAAATATTCCTACATTAACTGGAGACGATATTGATTTAAATAAAAATATGTTTCCAAATGTATGGAGTGTCTTTGTCAACATATCTTCTTGTTTTCTCAATAGATGGAGTGTTTCACATTTAATTTGCCAGTCGGATGGGTTACCCATAATGTTAACAGAGTGGAGAGGAGCTGACAGACAGATAACCTGTCGCTCTTCCGTGACGTGTCTGTCGTTAATCATTACAAGCGGCGCCGGTTTTGAATAGACGATTCTCCGTGTATGTGGTGAATGATGTGAACATGGCTTGTTATATGAATTCTCTACCTGCCGCGGAGCTCCGACGGTACAAAGAGAAATTACAACTAGTAGGTTTAGCGTGTTGTCCTTACGACTTGCCTAAAAGTAGCTGGGGAAATGACCCAACTAAATGGCCAGACGTGACATATCCCGACATCGTCAATTATCTAGTGGATTCTCCAGGTTTGTATTAATAGCCTATTGGAAGACTGCCATAGATAAAATATAAAGCGCTCACCTTGCCACGGATGTTCACTCACCATTCGGAACATGTGTGCACTGTATTGGTCCGTATTTCTCAACGAATAAGTGTTTTAATCCAGTCTGTGCCTGAACCCCGTTCAATTTCCTCTTATGCATTGAGTGTAATACCAGCTTTCACCTGATGCGCTCCGCCAGTACACTCATTACGGAATACAGGGAACTTCCGACACAGACGGGATTAAAACACATATTTATTGAGAAATACTGATTAATGCAGTGCACACAGGTTCCGAATGGTGAGTGAACATCCGCGGCTACAAGGTTGGAACTTTATATTTTGCATTTGTCCATGTGCGGAGAAGTACAGGCTTTAGAGGAGGATTTTCAGTGACTATAACGACATTGCGATCAAGACTGTCATGTGATGAATGTATTTTAGAAAAAAGATACATACTAGGCACTGTGCGTGTATATTCACATATCATGCCTAGGAATTCATCTATTTTATTGCAGTTTTCATACAATGTATTTATTTCAATTTAGGGAGCTGCATCAATAGGAATAATATAATAAATGACTGATTGCAGTGTAATCCTATGTAATCCTGTGCTCCTCAGGTGATTGTGTCTGACTTCTTGATATTGTAAATCTAAACTGCCATAAATCCAGTTGTAGTGTTTCCTTTAACATTTGAATACTTTTTCCACTTGTGGAGTTCCCAAACTTCTTCTGAATGGTTTCAGGGGTCTATACAACCCACACAATGAAGAACCATCGATCCCTGGATGCTCATATCTTCTTCACAAGTGGATGGGTGCAGCCAATACTTCATTTGGAACCAGAGGGATTGAATCACATCATTCTTAAGGCCAAGGTTAAGCCTTCCTGGAAGGTAACCGAGGCATATCATAATGCCTGGGTTTCTGTCAGCATGGATGGGAGCATAATTGTTGCTCATTGCATCACAGCATGACGCGTTGTCAGCTTGTAGATCGGCTATTTTCAGTGAATGTTCTCCCCGGATGGTGGCTAAAGACGTGGCTAGCCTGCGGACTGAGACCGGCTAATTTGCATATCCTCGTGAATATAAATTAGCCATGCGGTCTTCTGCGGACGGACAATGGGGGTATTTTGTTATACTTTATTGGAGTATTTTCAGTACTTTTACTTCTACTCCACTACATCTCAGAGGCAAATATTATACTTTTACTCCACTACAATTATTTGAAAACTTTAGTTAAAATGACAAGTTACTTTATAGATTTGGATTATTATTATAGAACACACATTAACCACTTCAGCAGTAGTAGATGAATGGAGCAGTAAAGGAGAAAGGTGCCAGTCTGTGTTACTCAGTTCACACCATACACTGTTATTACACTGGGCGCTCGTCGTAGTCGCTCAAGCCGTCGCTGTGAATGTCGCATCTTTCGGAATATATTGGGATGAATGCGTGACGTATTATAATGCGACAGAAAAAAATCAAGACCTCCGATGCTAGCGGTTTTGATACACTGATGGAGTATATTATAGTATATTGTGGGTAGTATATCGAGATGACAGATATGGGACATTAAAAAGGACAAATTAAACAAATGGGACAGTTTATTAGAACACAAAAAAAATCGCTACAGCTTCAGTAGTTAACCAGTGAAATGACGGTATTTTACAATGCCTCTCATAGAGATTGCATTGAGAGCTGCAGTTCATTGTTCTAACGGACCCCGAGTAGCGGCACTGTCTCAAAAGTGGGCGTGAATTTGTAGGCCTTCCGTTTCCGCCCGTGTGTCTCTATGGGACACAGAGGACCAGAGAACTCCTTAGCAATGTTGCCATGTCTGCTTATTATAAGCAACTTTGGGCTTGTTTTTCTGTAAAGTTGCTTGCAAATATTGGTAGTTGTGGTTTGCGTTTTTTTGGGCTGGTTTCTAACGTGAATTAGCTTATTTGGGCTTGTTTCTTAAATGTTGTTCAACCCATGTGGTTCTCAAACATGTTCATGTCAATGACCACCAAATGGTAATTATCCACGCATCCCCATCTGAAAACATTTTGTGCCAGGGACAGCCATACCAGATTTGTGCTAAAATGTTTTTAGAATATTTCAATTTTATTTTAAATGTATCTCTAGATCTTTAAAGGAGACACACCATGAATTTCACTTTTTTTTATTTTTTTTTAATTTTTTTGGCTCCCCAGTGTCTCTTGTACCCCAAAAAATATTTTCTTTTAACATTCAGTCATTCATTCTCATTTCAGAGATTTTCAGAATGGGCGTGTCTGAACAGGCCATCTCAGAATGGCAAGTTTGCTTACCTCACCAAACTTTCTGCCCATGTATTTTGACAGACAGAATTGCTCAGTACCGCAGTACAGCACCCCCCTAGCCAACAGGACGTTTTGGTATTGCAGCTGAAAGTGCTTTATAAGCTTGAGAGAATTGACTTGGGATGAGTATATCTGAGTGTTGATTTAGGCTCAAACCTTTTGAAAATGGTTTGAGGGACATACACCATATGATATTAAATATCAAATATGTTTTTTAAATTCATGGTGTGTCTCCTTTAAAGAAAAGATCTACAAGCTCACAACGCGTCGCAAATAGCCGATGTGTATAGGCTATAATAGTAGGTTTAAAGTGCTCAAACTCTTTTGGGGCTTGTTTTCATAGACCGTTGGCTTCTCTCACAAAATCTGGCAACGCTGCTCCTCGGTCAGAATCACGCCACTTTGAAAATATCATCCCTTGCTGAGTGAAATTAATGCAACCTTCAGCGATTATAGCAGGACAAAGCCAAGGACCACTGGCCAAGAGGTGACTTTAATATTTCTTGTGTCTTCAAGTATATTTCTATTAACTTTTGGTGGAGAAGGCATTAGGCTAGCTAACATTCTTTTTTTTTTTTTTTTTACTAGGTAGGCCTAATTTTGTTTTCGCTGGATGCCACATTATCCTCTCCCACTGAACAGGTCTGGCCAGGCGGAAAGTCAGTTGTTTAATTTGCTCGAGCAAAGTTACTACAAGGAACATTATTGCCTTGACTTGATAAAGTATTTTATGACATTCATTATTTATGATAATGTAGGCCTGCTGCTTGTGCTGCTCAAAACTCGGTTCGGAGCCGCTCCGAACGACACGTGTGTCACTGTGTGTGTGTTTTCAGCTAAGTGCTGCTGAGTTCAGTACAATTGTCACTAAAGACGTGCTGCATGGTGTCATCATATTCCTGGATGGACTAGATCAGTGATTCTCTAAGTATTTTGATTTCAAGAACCCCCATAACTGAGTGTACAAAATACAAATGGAACCAAATGGACACTTTTATTTCCATATGTACACACTCAGAGTTACAGACCTGTAAGGGTCCATTTAGAACCCCCTCCAAAAAAAGTAATTGATAGAATAATTGGTACAAAAATAATGAATAGTTGTAGCCCTACTTGTTTTTGTGTTTTCTTCTTAACTAGGCCTACTTAACCACATGAACCTAATGTCCTTATTCTGGGCATGGGTTTCCGGAAGTCCATTTCAGGCACCGGGCCTGAAATCTTTACCGCCGAGCCAAAAATAATCTGGTGAAAATGATGCAATGTTGCAATGCACACACAAAGGCTCAGGAATGTTTTTAATAAATACAAATAGCCGCCCATATTACAGTAAAGGCATCTGCTATTATATTTATTTTTTGTAATTTCCAATATATTATGTAGCCTATAGGATTATATTCATAATATTGTTCATATCATTTCCGCAATTGAGTTTGACGAAAGCACTGTGGTAACCGTTCCTCGCCCCAAATCACACTCGCCTCCATTTGTATCGCGGACGGAGGCCAACGTTAGACACGGGGCGAACGTGTTTTGGGACGAGCGTTCTTCCCACTAAACAAAACAAACGAGCAGATGCTTGCACGTGCAGCGACACATACACACACACACACACACACACACACACACACACACACACACACACACACACACAGTTGAATTGACAGTTATTGCGCTCCCAGTTACAAAAGTTACAAAACAAAACTACATCGAAGTTTATCTTCTGTCGCTGAGTCGTGGTATTTGCAACATGATCCATCCAACGTTATGAAGTTTACGTTCGCCAAGCGACAATAACAGAACATAATTAGGCTTTATTTGACTAAAGAACAGTGAACTCAACTGACTGATGTGATGGATAGAATCCCGCCCCTCCGCCCCCAGGAATTGTGTGGAAAATCAATGTGAGTGGAAATGGTCAATGTATGTTGCAAATGCAATGTCAGCTGTCTTTAACGTACCTGTAACATGTAGCCAAACCGAACCCAATAATAGTAACGTTAGCCTAGCTTGTAGCAACATGCATGAACACAGCATGCGTGCGTGCGTGTGTGTGTGTGTGTGTGTGTGTGTGTGTGTGTGTGTGTGTTTGGTGGTGGTGGTGGTGGGGGGGGGGGTCTTGTCTTGTTAGGATGTTACTTGATCAGTATATAGTTCTACACCAGGGGTCTTCAACGTTTTTCAGGCCAAGGACCCCCCTTAGCTGTCAGAGAGATGAAGCAGGGACCCCCCACTACATATTGTATAACTATTGCAGATTAAACTTTTTCATAGATAGCTTCATAGACTTATTTCACAGCACTATCATCAGTGATGTGTAAATTCATGATGTTTGTTTGTTTACACATTATATTTTCTATTATGTTGATTTTCAGAAATGTACCTCAACTTAGTAATTTGTAAACTTGACCTTTGGCTCTGTACTTGGTTCACTCTTTTTTCCCTGTACACCAATTCTCTTTGCCGAAAATAGGGAGCTTGTAGATCTGCTATTTTTGGCAAATGTTCCCTTCAGAATAAGGATGCTAGGGTTCAAGTGGTTAATGTAAAATAAAATAAATACACACAAATACACACTTTCACCCAAACATTTGGTGGCCCTCCTATTGTAAATCTAAGGACCGCCGAGGGGTCCCGGACCCCCAGTTGAAGACCCATGTTCTATAACCAGGTGTTGGCTGTGTACTGGGATCAGTGTGGGTTGGTTCTACATTATTATCAGGTTGTCAGGCTGTACTGGGATCAGTTGGTAGAACTGGACATTGGTTCTATAACCAGGTGTTTAGTGTTGGGTTGGTTGTACTGGGATCATTGTGGCAAAATGGCAAGTTTGCATGGAATGGAGTAGACTAAAAGATTTATCATTGACTAAAACTAGACTAAAATGTAAACCGTTTTTGTTGACTGAAACTAAACTAAATAGTAAATACTTAATGTTTTGTTGGACTAAGTTAAAGACTAAAATGCTCGACTTTTAGTCCTCTAAAACTTGACTAAATAAAAACAGGTTGAGGTTGACTAAATATGATGAAAACTAACAAGGGCGATTGAAACTGGATTTACATTTTAAAATGTCTGATAAAATCTAACACTGGTACAGTGGTACAAAGCTTAACACAATGTTGAATAAATGTGACTAACAATAGCATAATGCAGTTGTGTTTTCCATCATCACATAAACTCATTAATATTTTGAGGGGAAAAAATAAGAATTCATTAATTCTATTAATAAAGAATTTTATTCAATTTCTATTCAATTTTTTTTTTGCGCGCACGCCTATGCATAGCTAAAGATTGCACAGGTAAGCCACATCGTTATTAGACCCTGTGAAGTTTTTTGTTTAATTACCTGGACAGGGGCCGATGGGCACGGTGCAGAATAGGCACAGAGTTTGTTCACCAGAGAGCCATATGAAAGCACCACAGTTTGCCATAGATATTGATGGGACCTACTGAAGGGCATGGCCAGGATGTCCTAAAGAAAAACAAAGACATTTTTCTGTTAAAACTATTTTGTCACTTCTTTCTATCTGTGAAGAAGTATGGCAATATCATGGTAACATGTTTCTACACTGTGCACATTTTTTCTTAGAGCTCACTTTAGCCATCTCAACCAAGTCGGGGACAGCCTGAAGATGGTTAAACGATAGCAGAAGAGTTTGTCCAGCCTCAGTGGGTGTCAAGTCTCCAGCCTTGAACCTCAGCTCCAGGAACTTCAGGATTCTGGCGTCGTTGACCTCAACGATCATGTCTAGAAACCAGCGCCTAACCACAGGTAAAAGGTAATGCCATGGATTGTATAGAAATGCATGGCTTTAACTCTTGAGGATATGCATATTTACAAACCCAACAAAAGAGAAAGCAATGTCAAAAAGACAAACAAGTCAAATGCTTTTTGCTGTACAGTATATTACTTCTGTACATTGTAAAATGTATGGGTAATTAATTGATTGGTATATTACTCCTGTACGTTGTGAAATAGCCTAGTGTAGTAGTTAAACTCATTGATTGGTTCAATGTGCACACCATGAGCAATGAAAGCATCCCTTAGTAGTCACCCAATTGGCATTATGATTTAAATGTTAAGAGGACATTAATTAACTTTAATGTAGTGAGCTGATTTTCTCCCTGAACTCAAGAAGATAAGACTGGCCAATTAGCACAATTGAATGGCTCATTATCGGCTCAAAGCCAAGTGAAAGTAGCTTAGAGTGATTGCACTGGGACACTACGCTTCCTTGCATCCCACAATGTACAGTACTGCAGTCAGTGATAAACATTTTATAGTGCTTTGAAAGTGTCTTTGTTTTCACTGCTATTTTTGGCAAAGAGATTTGGTGCAGATTGAAAAAAGAACCTACCAAGTACAGTGCAACTCGGGTCCGTTTTACGTGGTTAAACAGAAGTTGATACATTTAAGATATTGATAAATTTCAAATATTATAAGTGATTCT
This sequence comes from Gymnoscopelus microlampas, assembly GCF_963454915.1. Taxonomy (NCBI): domain Eukaryota; kingdom Metazoa; phylum Chordata; class Actinopteri; order Myctophiformes; family Myctophidae; genus Gymnoscopelus; species Gymnoscopelus microlampas. The sequence goes on from NC_139946.1 coordinate 21,256,722, forward strand.
GCGGCACCCCTGGACTTGCGTCATGGCACCTGCTTTGAGAAACCCTGTCTAGGTATTGTTCTATTGTGATCTTAATTTGAGGATGAAACATTTTGTTCTCACCACAGCATATCACCTGAAAGCTCACCTGTGTTCATCATGTCCTGCCAGCTGCCTCCACATGGCCTCCAGGCCTTCAGAGGGGACCACGCGTAGGAGCTGATACACTTTAATGGTGTCCTCAGTTGTTGCACTGTCAACCTGGTAAATATTGGCTTCAGCCAGACGCTTGATCATTTCTACAGCCTGTGGGAAGAAATATGACACTTTATTTATTTTTTGACAAATAGGTCTAACACCATTTATTCTCACAATCTGTGTGTGTGTGTGTGTGTGTGTGTGTGTGTGTGTGTGTGTGTGTGTGTGTGTGTGTGTGTGTGTGTGTGTGTGTGTGTGTGTGTGTGTCTGTGTGTGTGTGTGTGTGCGTGCGTGCGTGCGTGCGTGCGTGAGCGTGAGAGATAAAGTAAAGTAGTCCAAAAAAAATCCAACAACACATTGGCATTGTACAATCTTGCTAACATAATATTTACTAGTAACGAGTTATCCATTACAATATGGAAAAAGCTAAACAGATGGGCTCAGTGTTAACTGCATGGCTAGCAGGCATGGCAGCTGTAAAGAACATATTTTTTGATAAATCAAAGGGGTGTGATTATGTTTGGAGTACACATAGTAGTTTGACTAAAATAAAATCAATTCTCTAGGGCCATGAAGAGATGTGGACTTATGGATACAATGATGAAAGAAGCAAGAAGATAATCAAGGTAAGAACCTATAGCCTTTCACACTGAAGCAACAACCTGGATAAAACCAATGTGTTTTCTGTTGGTGTAAACTGGTCAACACGGGTTGTCCGACTCTGGTCTGAGTTTTACACACAGGTCCGACACCACTTAGCTGTGTTCATTTATACTCTGTCACAGGCTGGAAACAACCGATTTACTGTAACAAGCTAATATTAACAAACGAGTAATGGTGTGGATTTCGCCCTGGGTTTCAAACTGCCACAACACAATGGCTGGTTTCCTGTGTAGTTTGAGGTGTTCAGTAGTTTGTCGTCAGTTCTGGAGTGATGTGTTAAACCAAATCACCGGTCATACTGACTGTCTAGTGTAATGTACCATTACCAGTTGTGGCCACAGTGGTTGTTGTTCTGCTTTGGGTCAAATGTCTGTGGACTATTTGTTGTGTGAATGATACTTTGGCATAAATGTTTCTTGTGGTCCTGAATTAAAGCAGCTGATAGGTCATTACCATCATCATGCTTTTGTTGACTGATTGTAGAACAGGATAGATTAGAGGCTTACTGTGTGTGTGTGTGTGTGTGTGTGTGTGTGTGTGTGTGTGTGTGTGTGTGTGTGTGTGTGTGTGTGTGTGTGTGTGTGTGTGTGTGTGTGTGTGTGTGTGTGTGTGTGTGTGTGTGTGTGTGTGTGTGTGTGTGAGAGACACACTGTGTGTTGTGAGCCATGCCCTCTTGCCATATGCTCTAATGAATTTGCATACTACAGCAATAGATTAATATAGAAATGCAGACCATTAACCTTGGTGTTAGTGTGCTTGTCCCAACATGGCCGTTTTCATTATTTTTCATGCTATAAATTGAGATTGATCTTCTGAGATTGCCCAGCCCTGGTTCTCTATAATTGCTAGCGCTGGGTGATGAGGACGGAATCAAATTTCACAACATTTTTACGATATTGTGCTGATATCCTATTGTGATATCAATATTATTTTTAATGTTTCAAACATTTTCAAAAATAGAGAAAATATTGTACCCTGTGAGCTAGTCAAAGGCTATTTGAACTATTCTTAATATATTACGATATTATGATATCCCAAATCCCAAACGATAGTGTCATATCACAATATTGGTACGTATTTCACAAATTCACGTATATCAATATATTGCCCAGCCCTAATATGTCCTGCTTCATTGTTTGTGTGTGGCTAGCCTCATTAGTTGAAAGTATTTTTGGCATGGTTTTTAATTCTGCACTCCAGATCCTTCAACATGCTTCCACTTTATTGTTATTTTGAGCTGAAGGAGGACTTGAGCTCCTTACTCAGCAATTGCTATTGTAAACAAAGCCAAAATACCATCAGTACCTTAAGTGCAGGGTCTGCTAGATTCTGCATCACAATGGGGATATTTGCATCATTGCTGATGAACTTGTACACCAGGTTGCCCTTGTTCTCCAGTGCAGTACCAACGTTGGGTTTACCAACGGTGTCAGTCACACCAAGCAGCACCATCTCCTTCCTGTGAGATAAGCACATGAACCACACACAGTTGCCATTTTGTAGAAAACCATAAAGAGCAATGGAAAGAATACTATATGCACACATTGTGTTTGTCCTACGTTGCTTGCATCTTGAAGGTGCCACCCTTCACGTTGAAGGGGGTGAAGTGCTGTTGCTCCAGGGCGTTCGCCTTGGTGATAAGTCCTCCCTCTGCTGTTGGTTTGACTGTGTAGATATATCTCACAGTGGAAATTACTGATTCACCTCTCTGTTATGGGAGACATAAGCAACAAGGACAATTGACTCTTTCCTTTTTGCTCATTCACAGAATCATGCCTGATTTATAACGTTGTTGCGCATCATGTCGTGCACCGAAAGTAGACAATCTGTAGGCTCACACACTTGTAGATGGGCTGTTTCCTGTGTGTGACACAGGCGCACATCAGGGTTCAGACATACTACAGTATAACTGTAATGGGTGAAATAGACTGACCTCGCTGGATATTTTGTCGACTACTGCATTGGCCATTCCTCTGTAGATTGCCGCCTTCTTGTCGCACTTACTGACATCGACAACTTGAGTGATGGTCATGTCCTTTGTTGCCATGTCGTCCTCAACTATGTAGTTACTCTGGCATATTCCATGGATGCTAATCTGCAGGCACAGACATAGTCTACTTTTTCCTCAGATACAGGGTTAGGGTTATACTGATACATACATATACAGTATACATATGCAGAAGCTAGTATAATAGACATTGCATCTTTTGTTATATTGTATTTGGAATTTTTTGTTATATCTATAAAAGGGCCCATTTAATTTAACTTTAAGCCAATTGTGACCTCATCATACACTGTACCTCCTCCAACTCGTAGACTCTTTGGGTGGTCTTGACAGTGACTTGGAAGAAGCCCAGTATGCCTCTCACAATGTTGACAATGGTGTCAGAGACGTCAGCAGGAGCACGGATGTTGTCGACGTGTCCGTTGCCATACTGGAACACGAAGGGCTTGACAAGCTGGGCAGCCAGGCGTTTGGTGAGCTTTGGAGAGGCCTCAAAGGCATTCTTCTTAGGGAAGCCATTGAACTCCTCGAAGGCTACATCTGAAACCTTTGAAACGGGGAATATAATTTAAAAAACAATATATATATATATATATGTATATATATATAAACAACAGAGGTGTTTAAAAGAAGATCTACTGTAGTTGGAAACACATTCTAAATACTAAATCAAATCACCAGGCCCATGTAAACTCAATATTCTCCAAGTAAAAAAAAAACAGCTCATAAAAGTATTTAGTATATTCGGCATGTACTGGCAAAAAACGTTTCTAGCACTGAATTTGAAAAGTTAGCTTTATTACTTTGAATGCTATTGCTTTAGTATGATGAAACTTAGTGAGGAACCTCCCATTTGAAGCATGAAAGTTGGTGCAGTTAGTAGTTAGAGATTAGAGATGTGGGCTAGAAGGTACTAATACAAATCCCCAGACCAACTTGCGTGTTTGCCCCAATTTAAATATCCCTGAAGTAAAAGTATTCAGTAAGTAACAGATTCAGCAAAAGTATTCAGTAAGTAACAGATTCAGCAAAAGTATTCAGTAAAACAGAACAGATTCAGCAAAGGTTTTCCGTATTCCTCCTGTGCTCGCCGTAAATCTGTCAGTGACAGCTTACTTTTCGAACACTTTGAAATGTTAATTTCAATGTTATTACTTTGAAAGCTGTTACTTTAGTATGATGAATCATAGGGAAGATCCTACCTGAAGCATGAAGGTTTGTGCAGAGCCAGAGACACCAATGATCTTGACCTTGCACATCAATCTCACTCCTGACTCTGCATGGTTTGGCGTGCCTCGTCCAATATTCACTGCTCCCTCATATTTGTACTCGTAGGTTTTCTGATGGTTCAGGCCTAGGTCTGAAATTCATTCACACAGTGCTGAATCATGATTTATCAGTTGACTTCATAACAGATATAAATGTTTTCCACAAGAGAAATCGGGTTTGTAACCAAAAGAAACAAAATGACTAAAATAGAAACGCCACATCACATAACATGTAAACATGTAACAGTGAATTATAGTGAAGTGAAACCCTAGCTTTTTCACATGAAACAAGACAGGGTCTAATAATGGCATGGCTTCCGTAAAGTAAAAGTAGCAATATCATACTATAAAAATATGTAAAGTAAATAAGTAAAAAGTATTGGCAGAAATAGCTGATCTAAAGTGCGTACCAAAAAACCCTGAAGGGGGCGTCAACAAGTGTCATTTGGTAGCGCGGACATCTTGGTGGGGTATAAACAGGTTGACTTAACATTGACCCCCACCAGTATGTCTGCAGCTACTATGCCACGGCCCCCGTGGTGACGACACGTTGGCAAGCACTATATGCTCACAATGCATCATCTTTTAAAAACGAATTCCCCCCCTATTTAACATGGGGATAACACAATTATCACGTTGTTGACCCCAATTAAATAAAATAATATATAAAACATGTGATCTGTCCAAAGGATTGTGAGATTAAAGGAGTAGTTCACCCACAAAATTACTTATTTATTACACACCCCGTACATAAAGCCTTGAATTCATGGTGTCATCAAGTTATTGGCTCAGGAATGCGACAAAAACTATCATCTCCATGAATGTAAGGCTTCATGGGGGTGTGTAATTGAAGAAATAGAAAATAAGAAAACCTTTGGGTGAACTACTCCTTTAACCCCAGACAGACTCACAGACGGACTTACAGACCCTCTTCTAGATGGCTTGGCCACTAGGAGCCATACTATAAAAGATGCCTTTCTTTGTATATTACAAGGTAGAAGTACAGAGACAAAAGCATCATCTACTGTATGTACAAATAAAGCAAACACACTGCAGTGACTTACTGTGGTTCAGGTCAGTGAATTATTATGATGAAAGCAAACTCACCATAACGGATGCTCTCACATGCTTCAAAAGGAAAGAAAGAAAATAAATTGCAATTATCATTTTAGAATGTTGGTTATTTGCGAGTGAAGTAAATCATGGTCAGAGTACAATAGTGCACAAAAAAAACTATGTTTTAATCCTGACGTACAGATTACAGATTCTCTTATTGGTTTTCTTGAACCGTCATAAACTCGCTACCCATAAATGATAATCTAAAACTGCAATTACAAAAATACTTGTAGCTCTACGATGAAACATACTGTAGAGATACTTTAATAAAAGGTCAGGTATAATGATAAAAAAAAACAGGAAGGGAGGTGAAAACTGTGGGATTTTATAAACTAATCCTCTGAAGTCTTTTGCAATTTTACATAAATAATATACACCAAAAGGGCATATAGAAACATCTCCTATTAGAACAAACAAGATTTTAATGACAATGACAATAATGTGAATAAGTATTCATGTAACAGCAGTAACAACTTACTAGCCAGGGCCACAAGGCAACACAGTAGTAACCCCCGCATGGTAAAATCCAGGAGTGGGGGCCTGTCATTCAAAAGGTTGCTTTTATATACAGGACCACCATTGTAACCGGTGTGTAAACCTTGTATGTCCAAAAGCCTTACTTTTAAGGAAATGGAGACAAGAACCTGTGTTCCAATGGATCAAATGTAGATATTTACTCACAAGCTCTTGATAATACTTTTCATTGGTGTAATATTTAAAATTGCCACAGCCACTTAACCACTTTCACTTTTAAAACTTCACTTGCAAAATGTTTCAAAAATAGCAGATCTACAAGCTCAAAATGCGCCACAAACGCAACACATTGTGAGCTTGCAGATCATCGGCTATTTCTACTACTTTTTTGCAAGTAAGGGCATTCATTTATGAAACAAGATAATAAGTAGAAATATGGAGATACAAGGTTTCTACCTGACAGTGATGATTTGTTATCAATGAGGAAATTGAGCTGCATGGGCTGCAGACAGTTTTGGCCTAGACATAAAGTAAACACAATGGGGACAAAGGTATGTAGGCAAGTATCCCCGTCAAGGCCATTCTGACCAGTGACATTGTCGGTACGACATCAGTGACATGTGCTGGATATAGTGAAAATTAAATAGTCAAATATAAACTAAACCAAAACGGTTACTTTTTACAAAATGGAAAAAAGAACTTGTGTTCCAATGGATCCGATGTACAAGCTCTTAAGACTTTTCATTCGCTAAATATTTATACAATCCACAGACAGATCTAACCACTTTCAACCTGACATCCCTATTTTGGGCATGGCAATATAGGCAATCTTTCAAAAATGGATTAAAAAAAGCAGATCTACAAGCTCACATAATGACACATCGCAATGCATTGTTCATTTGTAGATCGGTTATTATTGCTACTTTAGCATGACACTGTCATATAACGAAGTATAAGATAGTAGGACATTGAGATGAAATATGGAGTTACATGGTTTCTGCCCCCAGCAACGATGACCTACTTAGATACTTGATTACAGAGATTTATATAGAAATTGATGGCATTTTTAAACGTGCTAACACATGTTGTATTAGAAAAGTTATTTTATTTAAGGAATTTCTGCTTAGTTGTACACAGGTTCTAGGCAATTCTCCTGGAATAAACCTAGGGGATATAAAGCTTGATTGACTTCAGTCACTACAGATAAAGCAAGAGTTGTGTGGAAAATCTTTATTTATTATTTTAATTGGTCACAAAACCGAGTAAACAGATTCTTCACGGTTTAATGGACCATTGCACACGGTGGGCTGTTCTCCGTGCCGATCGTTTCCCCATGCGAGGTTCAGTCAGGTGGAGTGAAGGAACGTAATGTGCTAGAAAGCTGTGCCTGTGTCCCCTGGCAGTGCCGCTAAGCCTCGCTTCCAGGCCACGACACAGTCAAAAAGTGAGGTGAATTGTCCCTCTTCATGCGAGATTCTTTTTTCAGCCTCCAGTGCCCACTAAAGATAAAGAACCCAGAGGGCCAGAGAGAAGGAGACGGCAATTTTGAAACATGGGGGCAGAAGGGTGATGACATCAGGAAGCAATCAGCCGTGTATGAGTGCCTATTCTTACTGCTTACTGTCTTTCTGGGTTACTTACTGATTGCATGAGGCACCAGTCCCTTGTGTGATTATACTTATGAGCCGGCTCTCTCGACGTTCATACATCTTTCATTTTTAGGCCTCATTTTACTTAATTTTCCTCTACGCTTATTTTTTGTTTCAGCATCAACTAATAATGGGGTGTTTTATTCTTGCACTTTCAGCTTCACTGGTGTGTCAATGTTTTTGTTTTTTGTAATGACCACAAGGAATTTAGACATTGTATTATGTGAATTTATGGATAGATGGAGTTTTAATAGACTTTATTTTAAGTATGTGTGTGTGTGAAGGGATTACTTTATTTTGTATGTTTATATATACATATATCTTTATATGTATTGACTTGACATCATAACGTTTAGATTTCTATCTGGGCAGAGGTCTTGATGTAATCCAATTACTTAATTTGTAGTTACCTATTTTTAATTATTTTTACTGTGGGTCAAAGCTAGTGCCTGATATTTATTCCTGTGAATCCTTGCTGGATGTGGCCACCAGGTTACCCTGAGATTCTTTCTCTATGTGAAATAGTGTAGTGTTTGGCGGTGCAACACTTACACATTACAAAAAAATACAGAAAATAGCAACTCTGTAATTTGGCTATTTTCAGAATTACTGTGCTGCAATGTTGTATAATGAAGTATAAAATAGGCCTTAAATAATTAATCAGACTAATCAATTTATGTAGTAAATTATAAAAACTCAGTTATTTTGTGTCAATTTGTTGATGAATAAATACGTATATAAACACACTTTTCTATTATTCGATTAATCAAATATAATCGATATAATTATTGCTAATCAAATAATTGATAGTTGCAGACCTAGTACATTGTAGGCATGGGTGCAGGTACAGCTAGAGAACATAGTTGGCTTAGTTTTATCATGCACTTATAAGTCACTTTGGGTAAGCGAGTCTGCTAAATGGCTAAATTGTTATAGTATTTTTGCAGCTGGTTAAATGGAGATAAATGACTCCTATTAGTAAATATAATAATTATGGTTCTAGAGACATTTATTCATAGTAGGAACATAGGTATGAAGTCCAATTTCTCGGTTCCTGGGATCAAGCTATCAATGTAGCCATGGTGTTCCTCTCTGTGTCCAGTAGATGGGGCTGTTTGCCTTTATAAAGGTTTGTGATCCCAAATGAGCTCATGTATTTCATATGGTGAAAGATGAATTACTGTAGTGGTCCTCTTTCAAGGAAGGTTAAAAATGCACCACAAGGGCACGGTCACACTGAAGTTTAATTCTACCTATGAGGGCGGATTCTGCCAATGCTTTTCAATGGGAACAGAGCATGTTTTTGCAGAAATCCGCAAATGGCAACAAACCGCTCCGTTCCCATTGAAAAGCATTGGCAGAATCCGCCCTCATAGGAAGACTTAAACTTCGGTGTGACCGTGCCCTAAAATGACAAATGGCAAATGTTTTGTCCACGTTTTATTTAAATAATTTAGAATTTAATTTTACAAACAAAGAATCAACAAGTAGCAATGAAATGGGCTGGATGAAAAAACTGAAATGCAATGCAGATAATTGCAAGGTAATTTTACATCCCAAAAATATACAAGAAAAAATTATTTTGTATTTTGAAAATGTCTTGTATCACAAAGCAATGGAAAAATAGTTAAACATTACATTTTGATAAAATTGTGTATAGAAAGGCAGCTTTTGACAACAACAATAACATTTAATATTACCAGTGCTACATAAAATTGCTAATTAGAAATCTTTATTTTTTTTTTATCTCTTCAGCTGTACGATGTGTTGAGATGCAGGAGATAAAGATTATTGCAAAGCTGTTGACTATTGTGCAGTGGAGGGTGAAGGGGCTTTGATTGCTTCAGTTCATCTTAGGCATTCAAAACAACACGGCACGTTCTTGAAAAGCCTGTAATACTCCTCTTGAATCTGGAAAGACACATGGGAGAAGAAAGATAAATGCCGAGTTTTTCCAATTCCAATTTATGCACAGAACCTCAAAAACGGTAATCAGCCTGTTTCCCCAAACTGTCGCTGCCCTGCTCAACAATGATTAGAATGGAATTCTTGGATATTTCATAGTAAAGTATGTTTCCCCTTAAAGGTAGGGCTACAGATAAGGGACAGTTTCAGACAATTTCAGATATTTAACAATGGAAATTACTTAAAATGAGAAAAGTTCTCCATAACTGCTGAAAAAGCAGCTGTCTGGGACGGGTATTAATAATCATGACATCATGAGTGGAGGAAGTCGCTAGTATAGTACTTGTACTTGATATAATATTGTCCTGTAAATGTACATTTTAATTGTATCGCATTCAAAACAGCTATGCTCTGGAAACCTCTTTCTTCATGGCATAATGAGTTTCAGTAGAATTTAAACAGGTACCATGGTATTAACATGCTGTAGTGTGTGATTATGGAGGGTCAGAATAGTGTGTGCCGGTGCGACTCGCGAGTGGCCTTTTATTTTCTCCCAAAAATGTCTACACTGTATGCACAGGCTTGGGGTTGGCACTGACAGTGACTGTACTGTATGTGAGTCTGATAGAATGTGCCGTAAAACATCAAATCGCGGATATATTTATATATATATATATATATATATATATATATATATATATATATATATATATATATATATTTTTTTTTATTTTTTTTATTTTTTATTTAAATATATATATATTTTTAAAACGTACTACATATTATTTTTCATTTAGTTTAAATGCTCAAGTATTAGGATGGTGGGAGATAACGACGATCTTTGGCAGGCTTTTATTGTTAGCTTCTTTATATGAGGTTTAACAACATGCAAATAAATATATCTTTTCAACAATTTAGTGTATGATACATATACAGCTTACAAATGGTTGCACTTTCATAGTCGCACTTTCGGTTGCACTTTCATAGTACAGTCCATCATGGCACAGTCCATCAGACCCATCAAACCCCACACACAATATATGGGGGGAATTGGCATAATGACTAAATTGCACAGTAAAATGCATTTATAATGTTCTTAAACAATCGATAGTTGCATCCCTAGTTCAGGTCAATGTCAGAAAAACAAAACAAAGTAATGATGACCCATCATTAGAGAGTAGGCTTGTTTACCTTTCTGGACAAGACACAGAGGAAGATGAAGATGAACATTCCCTGGAAGGCGTTGGTGATGGTGAACAGATAGGCGGTGAGAGTGGTCTCATGTAGGATGTGCAGCACGCCAAACGTCCAGGTGGCCCCCAGCACGAACAGAAGGGCCAGGGCACCGCGGGCACATGACCTGGTGGTCACCATGTGCTACAGGTCATTATTCTGACTTCAAAACAGTCTGGGTTGCATGATGAAAGTGTCTTTCTTCTAAAGCAACAAATGACTAACGACTAATTTGATATTAAGTACATGCTTCCAAGATGATGCTATAATCTAGCAGATAATGAATTTAATTCTTCAGATATGCCTTTGACCTGCTGTACTCTACCTTGACTTTAGTATATTATGGGTAGATGTTAAATTGTCCTTTGTGAAGCAGCAAAGAGATATGGTAATTAATGCAAGCAGTTAAAATAATGCCCTAATAATAATACTTCAAAACATCGATCTGGACTCTTGACATTATGATCTCCTTTCATACAACAAACACTCAGGCCTACCTGATGTTTTCATAGTGGCTGATCTCTGGTTTCTTCACAGCAGTATGACGGTAAACTTTGTAAATAATTACTCCAAAAGCCAATAGATTAACCTGAGTAGAGGATGAAGCAAAACAAATCATGACGCAGAAATTCAAATGACTCATTCTCTTTGAAGCAATCCGTTCCTGATTAATTCTATAAATGTTTTAGTATTCAACCGAGGCTTCTGATCTCACCAGAATTATCAAACATGCAGGCCCAATGAAACTCCATATGAAGTTGTTTTCTGTGCTCAGCCAACATCTGCAATACAAAAAAAACAAAAAAACATCACACATTGATTGACAGAGGATGTCGCAACACAGAAAGTTTAAAAGTTTAAAAATATTGTAGGGATTGGATTTCCACCTTGACTAAAATACTGTATGCTGGTTTAGATTTTTACACCATTGTACCTGGAATGGATCCAGAGATAATAAGCTTTAGAGAACTAACCGCTGATATAGAACATCTCGACCGAACATCTTTAATAACTAAAAAAAAAATCTACCTACACTTTATTGGTACCATAATACTTGGAGCCTAGTGTCGCTGAGATGGCCACCACCACTGCCGGGCTTCCATAGCCGAAGATGTAAAAGTTACGATGCAGGAAGCCTTTATTATAGATGACGCCGACCACTATCAAGTACAGATGGATCCCCTCGATGCACATCCAGGCAAAGGCCGCCAGGAAGAAATAATGGAGCAGCCCGGCAATTATTGAGCAGAAAAGCTGAAAAAAGAGAGAGAGAGAGAGAGAGAGAGAGAGAATTAAGGCAAGAGTGGATCAGTAAGCCAAGTTTAAGAAGTCCATATGTCAGAATAATTACCGTTGCAGTTTATGTAAGCCTACATCTGTTTTTTGTGTTTGTTTGTTAATGTGTGTAATCTATGTTGATGTGTTGGATGTGTATTTTGCAATTACTGTACGGTTTGAAATTATATCATAGTCTGAGAGAGAGTGAGAGAGAGAGAGAGAGAGAGAGAGAGAGAGAGAGAGAGAGATGGGGAAAAAAGGTCTTTATCTCGCCATGCTGCCAGGAGACAGTCCGACCACTATGAAATATTACAACAAGGCAAGGATGACTGACCGCATAAGTAATCAAATGCAGAGGAGATGGCCCAGTACAGCATGCGCACGCGCACACACACACACACACACACACACACACACACACACACACACACACACACACACACACACACACACACACACACACACACACACACACACACACACACACACACACACGTACGATCGCACTCTTACTTTCCCCATAGTCACAACCTGTGTTCTGGAAACGCTCGGCTGAACTTACTTTATGGGTGTTCCAGTTTATCCCGACCAGGAAGATGAACTCGGCCATGAAGAGGCTGCAGCAGAGGTTCTTGTGGATGGTGGTCCTGGTGCTCTGGATCTCACTGAAGAACCAGAAGGTGAAGATGCACATAGACAGGCAGATGATGGAAATGATCATCCCCAGCTGGGTGATCTTTGTCAGGACGTCGCTGTCTGCCACAAACTGAGAGCACAAGCAGTGGAGGAAGTACTTAATGTTTTAGCTGCACTGAAAGTAGAAATGCCGATGTATAAAAAATACTCTGTTTCAAATAAAAGGCCTGCATTCAAAATATGATTTAAGTAAAAGTAGAAAAGTATTGGCATCAAAATATAAGTTTCTACAATCTAAGAATGCATCGCAACACAAAGTTATGACTGGGTTTAGAAGTATTACTAGTTACTAGTATACTTTTAAGTGACTTTGGTAGTTTTCTTTGTTTGGTTCAAACTTAGTTTATTGACACAAAACAAAGTGATAAAACACCAATAAGACGAAGAAAAATAGAAACTCGAAAGATAGGTAAGAAACCAACTATTCGTGCAAGCCCAAGGGGCTTCTAAAGCCTGATTTATACTTAGTTGCGTGCCGGTGTCGGGTGCGCAACTAAGTATAAATTATGCATTAAACAGCCAACCTTTTTAAACAAATAAAAACTAAGAAACAAACAAGACAAATCAAGATGATAGGCAACCACCTACTACTATTATAGCCTCAGTGAAAACAGAGCAACCATAACATTTCTAAAACATGGCCACTTACATTGGCCCGTCCCGAGGACATTAGGATGACAAAGTGTGTGAGGTGATTGCAGGAGCATGTGGTAGCAGTGCTGTTGGCCTGAACTCGCTCACAGCCTTGAGTGGCCCAGTGACCCTGAAGGCTGGTGGGATCATACTTCCAGAAGGCACACGTTGTCATGTCAGCCTTGGCGTGTACAGCCTTTGTGGGGATAGAGAATGAATGAGAAAGCCTTCATTAGTTTTGCAATTTTAACTGTGCTAAATACATTAAACCTGTTGGACCTAATCTTACTTAGGGTTTTGATTGTTTAAGAAGGATCTTGAAGCATACTCAATAAAGAGATGTCTGCTTTGTTTAGTTGAGATCCTTGTACAGTAGACATGGCCCTTGATACCTCAGGCATTGCTGCAGTTGGACTAGTTAAAGAGAAAGAATATACAGTTCGCACACTGCAGGTCACCCAAAGCACATTTAATGCACCATAGAAATGTCACTTTTTTCTATGGTGCATTACATTATATGATACAGGAGCCCTGCAGTTTGTAAACTATGTATTATTTCTCTTATGGACTATATACATTCTGTTCAGCATCCTGTGTGTTTCTTTTCTTTTGGGATGTGTGTGCCCACTTTTACAGTATAGTGCTATTTGAATAGTTTAATTTCAGAAGTTCCAGTTTTTAACCTTGTGTGTAACTTCCAGCTCTGCCCGACCACCTGCGTAATTAAAGGAATCCTGGTCCAGCTTTGGCCCATTAGATCATTCATGATGACTCAGCTTAACAATGGGGAACATTTAATAAGTTATTCAATTAGCAACAATACCCCTGCAAAGCTAAGACCCCAGGGGTCCGATAAGGAATAGATTTTCATTTTACTGTACAGTTCATTACTCTATTATGATCTCTAATTAAAATACACACATTTTAGTGCAAAATATTCCTCTTTCGTTCAACTTTTACTTGTCTGGGGACTGCAGATGCCAAAGCTATTTCAGAATCCCAGTATGGGATAACAAAGTCGTTTCTCCAGAGTAAAGAGTGAGCAGTGATGGCTCCGGATTGACACAGATAGCTGTCAACAGGATACGTGACAGAGTTTTCATGGAGTTCCAAACTTGGTTGGATGTTATGAGCAGTACAAGATAAAATGCTTTTCAAATTACATCATACAGCACATAATAATATTAGGATTGGGTTAAAGCAGCGGAGAAGAGAAGAGACACGCTCCTTTTCTTTTAGCTTACATAAAATGTTAACGTACAGAGGTAGCAGTTGCAAAAGTCCCATGAAAGTTACTGCAGACTTTCTTGATTGTTACACAGTAGGCGCAAATAAGTGCATTGTAAGAGAAAACCCTAATGTCTCTCAACGGACTAGTCAAGAGACCATCCCCTTCTAATTGATGACAGCTGAAAAAGAGAGCAAAACTTGATTTCTTTCCTACCCGTACAATTTCTCATGGGGTTGAAGCAAAACTACACTGTTAGCTCAGCAAGCATGCGGCAAAAAAGTGGACTCTAGCAGTAAGTTATGTACATCGCTGTACAGGGAGCGTGGAGATGAAAAATCGATGTAGTCAGCCCTGAGTGCTATGTATAAAACCTCACCTCGTTGTGTCTCAGAGTGAAGGTAATGTGGTCAAGCTGGTACACGTCAGTGGGTTTGATGGCTGCTGCAATGACCTGGGAGTTGACAGTGATTTCCCCTGTCGCAGCAGAGCGCGAGTAGTCAGTCACACCTGGGTCAGTGCCTGGAGTCAGGATGTCACCGATGCTGTCATATCTCACAAACACCACCGACACGCTCTCTGACGGACAGGAGGAGGGGAAGGAGATATGACACAGGGGATGTAACTTTTTTTTTGTCATTTTATCAAACTTTTTATTTGTCAGACATTGTGAGAGCTTAGAGAAACTGAGCTTCATCTACCGTATCCTATCTGTCAATCTATCCATCTACTCTATACTGTACATCTACCTCTCCACAGTATCTATATATCTATTCATTATGACTCTATTCACAGTATCTAGATCTATCTGTTACATTGTGTCTTTGTCTACAGTATCCATATTAATATATGTGTTTAGTACAGTGTCTGTTTGTCTGTCTGTCTGTCTGTCTGTCTAGCCATCCAGCTATTTTTTAATTATTACCATTTCCAGCTTCCTCCGTTGTAGACTTTGGAGTTATATTTATATGATCTCCTCCCATGGAGACGGACAGCGTAGGCTTCAGCGTCTGCTGAACATCAAAGGTGAAGAGCTTCAATTCTGTGGGTGGGTGGGGATGGAGAGGGGGGGTGGCGATGACAGGATATGAAAAATGATAATCATCCAAAACGCACATATCGCCACATTCGGAGAGGGCAACATCAGAAATAGCAATTTAATATCACCCGAACGCCAGTGAGAACTGTCCGCACGAATGACGATCTCTCACCCATTTCGCTGGCTTTGATCTGCAGCTCGGTGGGAGTTTTGTAGCTGCTGGCCAGAACCAGGGCACTCTCCTCCACTGTGTGCAGGAGCTTGGTGATGGTGTGATCCCGTTGCTCTGCTTTCATCCTGTTCCAGGCCACCAGCTCATCCTTCTCCACCAAGTTGTTCACAGCGCTCACAAGTTTCTGTCGAAAACAAAAAGATAAGATAAAATGCTCTCTCTGAATAAATAGCCATACAATTAGCATCTCAGTCGATTGCATAGAGCAGTGAATAGCCACAAGTGTATTCCTACAATCTTTAGCTAGTGTATGCATGTGTACGGATTGAAACAAATTAGCTGATAGACATCATTTTTTTCTAAAACAAATAAGAATAAAGCCAGGAATATCCATAACTAGCTCCCTATAGTTATTACAATCAGTGGTGGGCGAAAACGTGTGTGTGTGTGTGTGTGGCAATACCACAATGTAGAAATACTGTTACAAGTAAAAGTCCTGTATTCAAAGCTTAACTTGAGTAAATATACAAAGGTATTGGAAACAAATTGTTGTACTTAAATGCGGTACTTGAGTAAATGTACTCCACTGACTAAAATGTTTTGCATAGCAATGTATAGAACACATTTTTAAAACAAAACTTTATGGAAATGATCAGCACTTCAGAACACATCTTTGACCAATCAGAGAGCTAGGCTGAAACTTCTCAATGTGTAATCATATTTGATGCATGGTAATCCTAAACCTTAAATCAAAGTGTAATCACGGGCGAGGCAGCATTCCAAACGTCGCTGCATGTGACCAAGAACAGTAAACAAAAAAGATTACAGTCAGGGTCGAGTTGAGGATGAATGGTTTGGCGCCGAGATCCTTCCCCCCCAACCTCAACAGGGATGTGGACAGAGACAAGGCCTCCACGTATGAGATCACCTCCACCGAGGTCAGCGCGCCGGATGTCTGGTTGGCAATCTCCCCCAGCAGACTCTGGGGCTCCGTGATGGTGCTCATCTTCAAATCAAAGACAGGCAGTTTTGTTTTAATCAGCATCTACATATTTCTACCACGACTCAAGTTGTTCTTGTTCAAACCTCATTAAACCGGGCAGGTCATGAACTGCAAGAGCATGTCTTTTTTTTTAACAATGATCGCTTGGCAAAAGGCTACTTTTGCCCAGGGGACAAACATAAGGATGAATTAAATCTGAATAATGCAACAGACATGCAGACCTCCCCAAAGAGGAAGATGTGTATCGGCGTATAGGCACATGCTGGAGTAAAACTCTACAGATGTTGATGCATCAGAAAAAAAGGCAGCATTACTAAAAAGGAATTTAGCTTCTTTATAGTTTCCATCTGCTTTATAGTACATTATAGTACATCCTTTTTGTGGGATCCGCAAAGTTAAAGGAATTCTGTTCAGTGTTATGGCACAACATAATTCCTGCCAATAGAGGGCAGTGTCAGAATGTATATTTTCTTTTGTTTTGTTCTACCATGGTGTGCTCGCTCAAATACTGTAACACAGTGGTTCTCAAACATTTTCATGTCAGTGACCCCCACATTGATAGGTATTAAGTCGCGGACCCCCATTTGAAAATATTTTGTGCCATAAGAGAACATTTTTATTGTTATATTGTGTAGATGTAGTACACAATTCTACAACAGTCTATACTCAACTGTAGATGAGGAGATAACAGATCTGAATAGGGAAATTAAACTGTTCCACATTTAGCTGGGGACCCCCTGGAAGTGCCTCTAGGACTCCTGGGGGTCCCTGGACTCCACTTTGAGAACAACTGCTGTAACATAAGAGAGGTTCTCACATATGCAAGGGTTTTGTTGACAGTCTGTGTGACGCATCTGGCGCTGTCATGGCAGTTTATCTTGGGATGCTCTGGGAACAATGAAAACAAAAACAATTCATAAGAACGGATTCTTTGATATTTAGAAAATATATTTTTCGGAAATTCTACTGTGAAAAGGACATTGCAATGCTGGATTCCACTGATGCTGTCACTGCTGTCATTTCTGGATTCCACTGATAATCATATCTGTCATAGATTTAGGATTGCACCGTTTACCTAACATTGCGTCATGGGGCAAACCTTTCAGTTACCTGAGGGAGCGAGCGCGCATGCATGTGCGTGCGTGTGTGTGCGTGTGTGTGTGTGTGTGTGTGTGTGTGTGTGCGTATGAGTGAGTGAATAACAGTGATTACGTAAGCACCTATACAGATGCATGTGTGGGTGCTGGATACAGAAGGAGGGACAGAGAAATAGGGCGTGGCGTCTTATGACTAAAAGTATGACAAAGTAGGGCCGATGGACTTAAAATAAACGATACACAAAGTGTGTTTGTGTACTTCAACTGTATTAATATACTTTTGAGGGCCAAATGTCCTCACGAATATAGAATAATTTGACAAAGACATTTTGAGGACAATTTTCCTGGTCCTCACAAGAAAAATGGTTGTTCTATGCTCAAAATGATTTCGGGAGTATAGGCTTACAATTACGAAACGATTCAGGTTGGAGTTATGCCTGATTCATGCTTGCGTTGCTTTTGCTAAAATGGCAAAAGGCTTTCAAATGGAATTCATAAAATCACGGCCCTAAAATGTCGATGTCCTCACAAGTATAGTAATACAAAAGTGTGTGTGTGTGTGTGTGTGTGTGTGTGTGTGTGAGTGAGAGAGAGTGTGTGTTTGAGTGTGTACAGTACATCTGTATGTGTAGGTCATTATGTATCCAATATGCATGTGTATATGTTGCTGTGTGTGTTGTTTTGTGCATTTGTATGCTTAATTGAATGCATTCATGTACTGTACATGTGTGCACCCACCTTTACACCTTGCACCACTGTCGGGATGAAAGTACTTGGCGCCTGAACTGGGTAGGTAATCTCGTTGGCAGGTGCAATAGAAAGATCCCTTTGTGTTATGGCACTGAGAGAAAGACCCGCACACCTGTTCTTCTGTACATTCATCAATATCTGAAAGACACAGGTGAAGACATGCCATTTCAAAATGAGAAAACTGTTATAAGAAAGAAGTGACACTCGCTCTCACACAATGATCGATGCCAAACATTTAAAACAAATTAAAGCATTTTATATGGGATTAGTAACTTTAATCCTCTAGACCATGGGTCTTCAAGAGGCGGGCGGGCGCCAAATCTTTGTGATTGGAACTGTTTGATTGGAACTGTTTTTCTTTTAGAATCGCTATTCTGTGGGGAACATTAGCAGCGAATAGTCAATCTACAAGCTCACATAGGAACTTTTTTTTAAAATAATCCCTATTCTGAGGGGAACATTTTGAGGGTTTAAGTGGTTAACTGTCTGAAAATACACAATCCAACACAACACTACACAACGATAGAGCTGTCAAACAAGTCTATGAAGCTATCTATGAAATCTATTGAAAAGTTTAATCTGCCACACACTTTTATACAATATGTAGTCGGGGGGTCCCTGCTTCATCTCTTTCTCAGCTAAGGGGTCCTTGGCCTGAAAAACGTTCAAGACCCCTGCTCTAGACCTAGACTCTGCCATGTGTCTGGGGGGCACAGTTGTAAAGTTCCTGCCTACCACCATGGAGACTGGGATTAAGTTCCTCCACAGTGCCACCAGCTTGGCCGGGCGCTCCAACTTAACTCAGTTGGCCATATTTACGGGTGGGGAGTCAGCAGGGGAAAGCAATCTCTGTTGCTGCACTAGTGAATCCTACAGGTTGTTCAGCATGGGTGTGGAACTAAGGAGGTTGAACTGGGAGGAATAGCAGTGAAACTCCTCACTCTCAGGTGAAAAGAATTCAGCGGCTTGTAACTCCATGTGTACTGGAGGAGACATGTGGTCTCCATCAAGCGGGGGGGTTGGCAGAGACAGTGACTATACACATAGGGAGAATTGGCAACGATGAATTGGGGCAAAAAGGATTCCAAGTAGAACCTTGTAAATCGATCACTCTTACAGCTTTATATTACCTACTGTTCCTCTGCAGTGCACACTATTCAGTATGCTGCTCTGTCAAGTAAAATATGTACTAAGAGTTAACTTAATAGTACAGAAATGCCCCAAATTCCTTCAAACAATACTGTATGGGTATACAGTATTATGACGATGCCACCTAAACCTATACACAGTTGTGCCGTATTACTTAAATACGAGCTGTAACTGAAGACAGATGTCTAAATGCATATAATGATATACTGTATGTCTTCTTGCACTGTCTCGTGGACCTGTACATCTGATGTGTTGCTATGCCAGTACCATGTGTGTCACTACTGTTACTATACTGTACCACTGCAGTTGTCAACATATCTCTGCACCTTTGCCAACAAGTCAAAATCACACGAGCACTGGCCACGCACTCGTGGAGGTCATTTTAATGGACTTAAGTGTTACTAACATGAATATTCAATAATATGAATATAACGTAATACGTTTATATGTTAATCGTCTTTAAATAGAATCAAACATTCATAAATATCCCCATGCTCCTGTACTGTGCATGGTTTAAAAGACAAGTGGTGAGTCTTGGTAAAAGCTGTCATCATCCAATGTTGTTAACACTGTAAGGGCCTCTGGCAGCCAGAGACTTCTACGCTGCATGGCAGCACAGCGCATCGTTATCCAACAAATCAAGTGGTTCTGATTCTGATTGTGACATTACCGATGCATTCGGTGCCATCGTTGGGTAGGAACTCGTCGTCTCCTGTTGACGCGTGGCCAGGAACACAGGTACAGTGGTAGCTGCCAACCGTGTTAGTGCAGTTCCCCTTGTCCCCGCAGATATTTGTCACGTTCTGGCACTCGTTGTCATCTGTAGTAAGACGGGGCAGTGCAGAAGATAAACTGGGTTAGTTCTTAGGAGGAGAAAGCCATGTAGAAACAGCCTTCACATGAATAGTTTTCTTTCCAGAATGATATAACCCCAATTTGGAAATAAAATGATAACTATTCTTAAAAAGAAAAAAAACAGAATTTTTCTTTTCTTTTTGCCTTTGCTTTCTTGCTTTGCTTTATTTCGACAGGAAAGTAAGAGCAGAGAGGGGATATGATATGTACTGTAACGTGTTACAGCATACAGGGTTGTTGTCTTTTGTACCAACAACTTGAGAGATGGGGGTGCGACTCCTGTTTTGTTTTCGTTTTTATAACAATGGGTTGGCATCCTGGCACCTCAACTGATTTGTTCACATACCACGTATTGTTTCTGATACCCATACCAAAATCAAATCCCACCAGAGCCTTCTTCTCTTCTGTGTCCCATACAACGACTTGCTTTCAGTTTTTCAACTGTCTCAACATTAAACACAACATAAAACATTACATTACAGAATCAGAATCATTGTATTGTCAAATCACAGGTTTACAGGTGTAAAGAAGTGGGTGATTTTTTTTTGTTGCCATTTGTAGTTTGCAGGAAAAAAAGGGTGAGAGAGGGAAGGAGAGCAAGGAGAAAAGCATGGGAAAGAAACAGGTAAAAATAATAAAAACTTGATTAACGCCATAACCCTATACTTCGTTAATCGGGGTCTCCCAGGGTCAAGTTATTTTTATCCCACACCGAAAATAGACGATCTTTCAGATCGTCTTTTTTCTGCGATGGTTAGCCTGTTTTCGCCAAACGTTTGCCTATTATGACATGCCCAGTCAGAATAGGGACTCTAGAGTTCATGTGGTTAAGTAATCAAATTGATTTATATACAGTTTTAGGAGGGTAATCAGCTATCTGAACCCTGAATTACTTTTCTAAAGTAAACTTGCCATCCCTGCGTACATTGATCTTTCGTCAGTACATAACATGTTGGACTACATTCTACTGAAAGCCACTCTGAAGTATTGTTTGACAAAATGGACGGCACTCCAATACAATTCAGCTGTGTTATTCTGGTAATGGTCTCAAGTAACACTTAACTTTCTTCAGTGACAGATTAGAAGCGCTTTGATCTTGACTTGCATTTGGACTTTTGTTCTTATCCTGGCCTTAACTATGGCGTTCTGGCTTAGGCGTGTCTGGCTTCATTTTACATTTTGGAATTGTTCAGTTGTTTGTCATTGTTTGTTTTATATGAGCTGAAAGCACACACACAAAAAAACAATGTTTGTTGCGGATGTTGCCTTTTGCTCCAATCAGCGTTTGGGAAGTTTAATAGTCATTTGGGAACTGCTGCTCTAGTTTCATTTTGAATGCACCTTCATTTTCCAAGTTACTGGAAGTGACCTGCTAAAACTTTCCACTGTTGTGTTGTGTTCTCTTGTCCCGGTATGATGGACACCGTGCTCTTCCTCCCCGCTGCACCTTGTGTGCAAAGTCCATCCGGGAAGGGATTTCCTCTGCCCCCGGAATTGGAGGTGACAACAATATTCATCAGGGGAAGTAGCGTCTGACATTCCAGACCTTTGAACCCCTCGCTGTTGCACACAAACACAACACCTGCAGGAATTTCATAATATAAATGGATTGATGTTGTCCTTTCTATTCTTTTTTCTTAAGTGTAGACTTCACTGTGCTTTTGTAGTTCATTGCTTGGATGAAAGAGCTCTTAAGAGTGAGTGTTACCGATTGATCTACTTCAGACAGTCAGCTTCTGTCTTGGGGTAGGATATCAGAGCTATACAGTTTCCTGCTCTGGTTCTCAACGTCAGGTGCGGGGACCGCCAGCGGTCCAAATGGACACTTACGGATTTGTAACTCAAAATGCGTACAATGGGTTATCTCTGGGACCCCAAGCTATACTGTAAAATACCAAATGGACCCATAAGAGTCCATTTGGTTCCATTTATACACTCACAGCGTTACAGACCAGTAAGGGTCCATTTGGACCCCCTGGTGGTCCCTGGACCGGACATTGAGAACCAGTGGTTTACTCTACATTTGTTTGTTTTCAATAGCAACCTTTTTAATAAGGCACTTGCTGCTTTATGGCCTGAAACATTGGTAATGTAGCATCAAATAACACACAGTGCAATATTTTAATTTAAATTGTAATTGCTTAATTTGAAGGTCTGTACTTAATTATTGTAAAATAATTCAATTCATTTTTGAAACTTGGGGGAAATGACGACTTATGGGAAGGTCATTCATCTCTAATTTAATAACACCATTTTGTTTAGAAATCAGCGGCTGTGCTGTTTATATTACTGACAGTTTGATTTACATTTGGGCCCTTGAAATATGTGAACCCCTTCATGATTGTGATCGGGGTCAGGAAATATAAAAAAAAGGTTCCAGGAATTCTAAGCCAAAACCGGACAGAAACATAACAAAGAGTAACAATGCTGGCTGAAAGACAAAGTGAAATATAGTTGACCCACCGCTGTGAAGATAAAGAAAGGGGTATTCTACACTGTAATGTTTTCTCTTTGATTAACGCATGCGCGTTGAGTTTTTGGAGCCAACATCTTGTCATCAAACAGTAAAAAAAAAGTGCGAGTCCGGCTAGTTTTGTGGTCACAATTAATGACAAAGTACCACCACAGAACAAATCATGTCCCCAAGAAACTATGCACACAAGATGACATGAAGTAGAAAAAAATTTAGTTGGAAGAAAAATGTTGTCTGAAGTTACATTAATATGTACATGAACAGGATCGTGTGAAGCAGAACGAGAAATGTGAAATTAATCAAGTTTTGCTATACATAAAATTATATTGTAGCCTACACTTGAAAAAAACCCAAGAGATCTCTAGTCCTTGTTTTGTTAATTCCTTTGCGGTCAAATTGCTTAATCCAGTTAGAATTCTGTGTATACAGGGAGATGATTCACCATAGCTTGCACAGTGTACACACTAGTGTTCAAAGCAACATCTCAGTAGCTCATATCCAATTAACATTGTAAAAAGGTTTTGAGGCAAACGCACACAGAGGAACGACTGATTTGTGTTGCCACAACAACCGTAGAAAATTGGTTTATCTTGAAGTCTCCTGATGTGGGGTAGCTATAAAGCATATTCTGCCTTCTTATTCTTGAATTGCCTGCACCACATCTTTGTACTGCACAAGCCTAGAGCTTAGTTGTTTACAAACTTCTATTTCATATAGAAAACATTTTGCCTTCCTGGTTCCTACTGGCCATAAACATACAATGATAACAAATTCAAACAAGCTCATTATAATATCTAACAATTTATTTTACAGTAACCTTATCACAGTGTGTTATCACCAGGATTTGTTTTGGGGGAAACACAGCTCTGGAATACTTGCAACGCATGCATTAAGAATACTCAATGCACAAGATACTTTAAACAATACATGGCATATATTTTAATGCCTTTCAGTGTAAAGTTGCTTACTGAAATAAGGCCATTCTAAAATGTAGCCTATTATTACTAGGGCCGGGACTTTATTACCCTTTTCTCTATGGCAATCACAAGGTTCCTTTTTCCTTTTTACATTACAACTTTAACTTTTTTGCATGTATGAGCAACTCTGAATATTTGTGTCATGGAAGCTGTGCTAAAATATTATATGTCGATATAGGCTCCCACAAAAAAGAAGGCCAGTGTGCTTTACAAAATATATGTATAGAAAACAGCAAACTCATTAATTCAAAAAAGTATATTAATATTTATGCTCACCATTGCAGAAGGTGGTTCCATCCCCGGTGTATCCATGGTTACAGAGGCAGGCATCGTTTGATCCATTCAGGGCCTTGCATGTAGCAAGCGGATGGCACGAGTCACAAATGTCATAGAAGCTGCATGGGTCCACCAGACTGGAGAGCCATGCTTGGTGAACAAAAGTGCGTTTGTCATTACAAAACATGTTTTAACCCATTAAGACCTGAGGCGGATTCTACAAATGTCTTCTAAATCCTAAGAGTTTTCTGAAAAATGTATGTTGCTATATCAGTGGTGCTCAGACCTTTTCATGTCAAGCACCCCCAAAATTATATGTACTACCCCCATCTGAAAATATCTAGTTCCAGGGACCCCTGTTCTCTTAAAAAATGTATAAATTCAAAGATTTGCACAAATGTTCAAGATTTTACAAAAATAGCAGATCTACAAGCTCATAGCACGGCATGAAGTGACGCGCTATGAGCTTGTTTGTGAATGTATTTATTTTCCATTTTTTTATCTTTTAACCTATTGAGAATCCAACCCTGAGAATGTTACTGACATGCTCTGTACATTAAGCTGTAGGCCTATATAGGTATAATTTTAGAATATGTCTCGATCACAATAAAAAGCGAATTTCGATCATCCATAGCACAAAGGCACATCAGTCCCGTTCACACAAAAAAAAGACATTACAGTTAACGTGGAAAATGCTAAAGCAACGACGTGTACTTGTTAGGCTATAGGAGGCCTGGCATACTACAAGTATAGCTGTTGTACAGTTAGTATGAGAGGCTGACGGATAAGCTGACTTACCTGTTAATAATACAAGTTTCATCTGGGACTTGAGTAAAGACTCCATACTTTCGCTGGGACAGGATTTTACTTTTAGCAGTGGCTGTGGGGGCTGGCTGGTGACGTGGGCCGTTTCCTTGCATCAGGTTTCCTGTTTCCCTAAACCTGGCCCTTCCTGTCCTGAACTTTAATCAGCTTTCACAAACAAAAAGGCCAGTGCACACGCCACCGTCCCGACCCACAATGGACACAAAAAGAAAAAAGAGAAAGTTGCTGTATGAGGTTTTCTCCATATTTTGCTCGCACAAGACATACTGTAAGTGGAGACGGGAGTTCATGTTGAGCTCTTTTACATTGTTGACATAGTGACTCCAGCGGCCATTTTGCACTGCCCCTGTATTATTGTTCTCAGCTGAACGTGTACAGTAGCTAAGTAAACATTGGCCAAATCAGTCCTCGGTGACTTCACTGAAGGACGACTCCCTCCCTTCCTCAAGGACTGTACACAAAGCCGCACATATTCCTGTGTGTGTGTGTGTGTGTGTTTGCGCGTGTGTGCGTGCGTGTCTCTTTCTCTCTCAGTGGCCATCTTAAACTCTCTTCAAAGGAGATGCGTCCGCCGTCCATGTTTTTAATCCTTCCAGGAATCTTTTCAGCACATTCATCAGGCTAATAATGATGGGGATTTGCGGTCTAACCAGTTAATTAAAGGCCTAATGCGGTTTATGTATTGGAACATTTGATAGATGTGGGCTCCCTAGGGATTTGCATCATTTAATGCTTTTGATAAGCTGCTGTCAGGGAGGCTGCCACAAAAGAGTGAATAATAGGGTGAAATATGGTGAAAAGTCAAGGTGTGTGTCAAGGTGTGAACTTGTTTTGACTCATAATGGCTATCATCACACTAGCAGCAAATATTCTAAAAAAAAAACACTTCAACGCTATACTTAATTGTACTTCAAATTGCAAGAATAGCCAATCTACAAGCTCACAAGGCATCGCATTTGAGTATGTAGATCGGCATTACATTAGCCTAATATTTCACCTCTTCATGTACATGCTGTCTTTCTGTGTCCTGATTCAATTCTTCACATCTGACCAATAACATACTGTGGTACAACCCTGAATAGATCATGTGCAATATTTCAAAGCTGTTGAAAAATTGTTCAAGTTACCATTGTTCACATTGCTGTGCCAGCACAATGCCCTAAAATGATAGTGTATTTCTTTCAGCATGACTGTGGTAATAGACCGATGTATAAAAAACGGCAATGTAAACCTTAGGATAAGGCCCTTTGTTGCTGTGAGTCCATACAGTGTGTGTCTTTGAAGATAAGCTGTAAAACAACATGGCTACTGGTTTTATTTTTGGTCATTTGACACCAGCCATGTAAAAATGAGTTCTCTGTGGAGGAAATGAGTGTGGGTGGGTAGCAACACTCTCATGGTGAAACACTGACTCACCAACAACAAAACGATGTGATAAGAACAATGAACCAGCAATTTAGATGGCAGAATGCCTGTTCTTCTATCTTAACTTCCACTGCCAGTTTAAAAGCCAGCTAATGGCACGTTTAAAGCCAGTTTCATTAAATTAGACTAAAATCTATTACTAAGTCTATAGGTCTCTATATTGATATTGACATTGTATTTACATTAATTGTATTCTTTGTTGTGAATTCACTGAATTGCACCAATGGTACTTTGTGCCACTGTGCACATTGCAGACATTTTCCTCATCACATCTTTTTAATGCTTGTGAATCATGAGGAGATTGTCACTCAATCCAAACTATGAACTTGTACATAGCAAACATTATCACAAGTTCTTGAATTCAGGTGTTTGCTAACTGTAACTGCCAGTTAAATTCACTCTTACAGACAGAATTCTACTTGATATTCACAATGATTGATATTCAGGTAAAACAAAATTAAACACTATCTGCAACTAGAATTGTTGCTTTTGAGATTGAATTTAATTGGTAGAGGCAGTTGGCAAATAGATGAATTCAAGAACTAGAAACAGTGACAAGAGTCATAAAAGAGAAGTAAGTATTCAGGTGTGACAGAGGTCTATTCATGCTGTCTCCCTCTGTTTGGCACACACAAACACATTCATCGATGAATGGCTCCACTCGGAAGATAAGTTCTTTGTTGTCTGTATCACAATCTGTGGAGGCAGATTGAATTGCTTAGGCAAGGCATTCACTGTTTATGTCTCAGAGAAAAGTGGCTGTCCTGGGAAAGTGTTTGGTGGTGGAAAAGCAAGCGACACATCTGAATGTCTCGCTTTGACACTCTGCTACAGTGAGGAAGGAAGGGATGTTGTCTAGAACAAACCTGGGCTGATTGCACCCTTCCTCCAATGCTTTTTGGACTCAGGAAATCAGAAATTTATTGAGAAATTCCTAAAGCTCTTACAGGAGCCTTGCTTGCTACACAATGACACTGTAAAAAAAAAAAAAAAAACACCTAGGCAAAAGAGGTCTCTTCAACTATGTCGAAGCAGTCTTGTGTAAATGTTTCCTCGTTTCCTATCCTCCCGCATGGATATGGAAATTTCGCCAGTCTGTGCAGCAGCAGTTTTGCATGGGCTTGTGCGTGAGCGAACTAAAGGTGATGTTTATACTATTCAGCTGGATATTGAGATTTGTGGTGTGTAGCACACGGGAGAAAACTATTTTGACACCTCTCTCACACATTTCTGCTTAGATGCTGGCCTTATGGTGAGCCAAACGAGAGGGCTGAACAGCGGGGCACAGATGGCAGCAATTGTCTCATGAACTTCTTAAATATTTCAGTGCAAGCTCTGGATTTAACAGACAAAGCAAGCACAGCGCTCAGGTTCAGATGAGCCAGCTGGCATATAACTGGGGGGGATTCTACAACATCATTATATACCCAAAATAGTGCCACCCATCTACTTTGACACCGCTGTGACACAACCCCCCCTGCTCCTAACTCAAAGGGGGAGAAGTCACCCTAAAACAGAAATACACGGCTGTCATTCCTGTGATCTTCGGCAGTTCGAATTATATTTATGCACATGAACGGCTGTTTTTCTCCCAACCAGTCAGTGTTTGAGGACAATGTATTAAAGTTTATTAATAGCATGCAACAAGGGATACTTTGTTAGTCATTTTTTTGTTAGTCATATTTTTAGAAGAAGGTCGATGCACATCAAAGGTTAGTGACAGGTGCGTAGGACAAACGGGAAGACCCAAATGTTCACAAAGGGATCTTTGATACAGTATCAAATATTATTAAATACAGAGTTTTATATATATATAAATATATATTTGCAAGTTCCAGACAGTGTGCGGGACCTATTTCTTTGATATGTGATATCAAAAATATCTTTGTGAGCAATGTTTTGTCATATTTGAAAATACTATTAGGTAATGGGTTACCCCCAGGCAGCATTGACTGATAGAAGTACATTTTGTAGTTCCACACTATATAAGTCCCTCATGTAACGTTTTTTCCATTTTGTGGTGCCACAGATAGAAAATCCATTCATTATTCCCATAGAGATTTATATTAATTATTTTAAGCCTGGAACCAAGCCATCCAGGCTCCTGATGAATCATGACCATAAAACAGTTGATTCTGTGTAAAAAATTTTTTTGAAAACCACAGAATTTATTAATAAATACTATATATTATATAATATCATTAAATATTCAAATATTTATTGACACAGAATCAAATGGTTTATGGTCATGATTGACCAGGAGCCCATGGCTTGGTTCCAGGCTTGAAATAATTTATATAAATATGTTTTGAAATCTCTATGGCAAAAATGAATGGGTTTTCTATCTGCGGAACCACGAAATGGCCGCCACTTATATGCCCTTTAACATGTGTCACATGTCACATATGGATGGCCATTCAGAAACGGAGCAAATATCCATAAACAGACAGAATTTGAGGTTAAATGCAAACGCTAGAGGGTGGCAGTTGCCATCCCCTGGGACCCCAAATGACTTCTCAGTACTGCATTGTGGATATTACAGAACTCCGACCCGGGCAGTGTGTTGACTGATACATTACATGCTGGTCAATTCCAGCACGACTCATGATGTATAACTGCTGCTGGCTATAAGTTTGTCTTCACCAGTGGGGGAAAGTAACCAAGTATATTTACTCGAGTAAAGGTACTTTTACTTTAGTCGAGTATTTCCATTTTTTTCAAGTAAATTACTAATCCCAATTCCCAATTCTTCTTCCACCACTGCTAATGAATATATGGTAGCAGACAATAAAACACATCTCTTTGTTTCATATGTAGATGGATGGACATGGATTGAGATGCACTCATCACTGTTCTAAAATCAGATTAATATGCAACAATTTGCATATTGCTTGCCATCCCCTAGGACCCCAAATGATTCCCCTGATTCTAACCCAGTACTGCTGCATTGATTTATTTATTTTTACTTCATACATATTATCAGTGATGGAAGAAGTACTCACATTTGTTAAGTACAAGTATCAATACTGCAATGTAAAAATACTCTGTTAAAAGTAAAAGTACAGGATTTAAAATGTACTTGAGTAAAAGTATAAAGGTATTGGCATCAAAGTATACTTAAAAGTAAATGTACTCATTATGTAGAATGTCCCATTCCAAAAGTTTTTAAATGTATAAAGATCATTTGAAAATAGCACATCTACAAGCTCACAACACGTCGCTTTGCGTTCTGTAATAATAATCAAAATCTACAATGTAACCAGTAACTAAAGTTTTCAAATAATTGTAGTGCAGTAAAAATACAATATTTGTATCGAGATGTAGTGGAGTAGAAGTAAAAAGTATTGAAAATTGGAAATACTCCAGTAAAGAAAAAAATCCTCAAAAGTGTACTCAAGTACAGTACTTGAGTAAATGTACTTTACACCACTGCATATACATCCCCCTGACCGGGGCAGTCTGCTGAGTGATACATTACATGCTGGTCAATTCCAGCACGACTCATGATGTATGCTGGCCATAAGTTTGTCTTCACCACCTGCGTCCTGCTCTGTCCCCCTGCTGGCCCTCACTGATGCTGTGACAAGAGCCAGCCAGTCGTTTCATGACCTGTTAACAGTGCTCAGGACTCAGGAGTCAGGGCAGGGCCCACTTCCTGTCACATCCACACAATGGGAGCAGAGCTCAGGGCCACGCTTTACTTTGTAGCGTGGAAGTGCGTGACGCAGCAGCCATATTTCATGTTGCCGTATCAAAGCCGTATCGTTCTGTGAAATTCACCCGATCATTAAGGCTTTTCCCATCCAAGGCTATATCCTCTGTGTCCGTGATGGACTGTTCCTGCACATTCTCAGAGGGAGACGCAATGCCACCGAAGTTAGTATCTGTAGATGATAGGGGTGCTACAATTAATCAAACAAATCAATGTAATTCATTACAAATAAATTAACAATAATGTAAAAAAAAATGTTTTACTCAAAACCGTTGTGCAATATAATATAAAATAGGGCTTAAAGGAGAGTGCCAGTCATTTTAGGTTGTATGTTTGATGTGTCACTCACCAACATACAAAGGAACGTTAAATATTTCCAGATCTGCCCCTGTTGTACATTCTGCAGACCCCTTACAGCGGCATAATGGGAGACGTGTGTAAGAGTGAAAATCGTCTATTATAACCGATGCAAAGTTGTTGTTTTTTCTACTACTGCTCATCGTGGCATCTCATGATACTCAAACATGCGCTGAATGTCGCGCATGAGCTACCGTTCGTGCAGAACGACATGACGCTGGTTGCTTGTTTCTCTCACAGAACCTGGCGTGTGTGAGAGAAACAAGCAACCAGCGTCATGTCGTTCTGCACAAACAATCAACGACACATCAAACACACAACCTAAAATGACCGGCACTCTCCTTTAATGCTTAATCAATTCATTGATATATACTTTTTTATGTTAAATAACACTGCTTTCGATTAATTGAAAAAGTAATCAATAGAATAATCACTACGGACATTTCTTCGTATAGTTTTTATTAGTTTTAGTGTTAGTATCAGTTTTATTTATTGCAATATGGAGTAGTCAGGGGCGAGATTCGAAAAGCTCTGAAAATAGTGAAAATAGTTCACAATGCATCACATTACGATGTGCTGTGAGCTTGTACATTGGCTATTTAAATAAAAAAAAGATACACTTGCTAGTGCTACATTACTAGAAACCAGGTTGATATGTTGTCATATGCCCCATTATTTGAATTAGTTCCCCAGTATATACTGGCATTGAATGTATGTCAGTGGAAACATGCAATAGACATCTGTCCTTTTGGCAGGATACTGTGAAAGTGAGTGTCGTCCATACGTTGCCACCCTGTGAAAGTGAGTGTCGTCCATACGTTGTTACCCTGTGAAAGTGAGTGTCGTCCATACATTGCCACCCTGTGGTTATATTTAGACACTGACTAAGCAGAGATTGAGCCAATACATTAATGTGCTCCACAGAGCAAGGTTATTATACTAAGCATGCAGAAGTAATTAAATAATATGGTGTGAATTGGCCGTGAAATTCTAAATTTATGATTATAATGCAGCAGACACATTATTAAACAAAGATGCATTATATTTTTTTACATGCTATATTTTTATACTGTACATTTTGCCTCGCAGCGAGGCTAGATTAATGACTCTTGCTCACGCTTATGACTCAGGCGCCTTTTTTGCTTTGAGGCTTTTTTTGTTCTTGGACTGCAACTTGGTTTCTCTCTGGCATCTCTTTAGAGGCCTGCTAAGGCAACTGCCATTAACATCTTTTTACTTTGGCTTTACTATATGCACTGTATCTGTCTTCTGTTTCATAAGCCATCTATCTATTCCTGCCGGCCGGCAGGCCATCTGGCCGTGTGTCTGTCTACGTACCTATCTAGGCTCTAAGGATGGTAGTGTGGGTATGTCTGCCTATCCAACACTTTGGTCTTTAACAAGATGTCACCATGACCTTACCTGTAGCGCCCCCCTCAGGACAGAACATCCACTTGCTAACTGTTTTTAAAGGCACTTAGTATATTTTTGTTACTTTCATTTAACTTCAAAGCTTGTGCTGTTGTTTAGAAAGTGTGTTTGTTAACCATTCGGTGTATAAATAGCATACAGCAGTGGTTCTCAAAGTGGGGTCCAGGGATCCCCAGGGGTCCTTGAGAGGATTCCAGGGGTTCCCCAGCAAAATTACAGTAGTTAATGACATCAAAATCAGTTTAACCACTATAGATCTATATACTTTTAGCTTTTTTTAAATAGCCGATCTACAAGCTCACAACGCATTGTGTGCTTGTAGATATCCTATTTTCAAAACATCTTGAAAAGATATTTTTGAAACATTTTAACAACACAAAGCATATTCATTTGGAGGTCCTTGACATGAAAAAAGTTTGAAAACCACACTAGCATACAGTGTACTCCCCCAATTCGACAATAAAATCATTATAAATGTTCCATTTGTAGCCCCTCCAGTGAGAGGATGTCGATCGGTTCAAAACCACTTTGGTCTGGTTGGGGTAAGCAGCAGCACAGCCTCTAGGGTCCGCTAACAGGGCTTTTAGACTCTCAGGGCCCTATTTTTGGGGGGCAGGCCGTTGGTGTGAGGCACGCAGCGGATCTGGGCAAACTGACAAGGCGTGGTACAGTGGCAGATTTTTCCTTGACTGCGTGTGTGTGGTATTTGGGGACTCGCCGTGATGTGATGTGAGAGGAGAGGTGCTGTAGGGAGTGTGTCGTTTGAAAATCAGCAGCACACTACAATTTTACAGTGAATGAGGATCTCCAGCATACAGCCATGCACTCGTCTATTGTGCTATTTCCGTCGATTTAGCTGCCGGAGGTGCGCCCACTTTATATACAGTGTGTTATGCTTGTCTGTTTCACTTTGATATGAATTCCTCAAGCTGGTAAAAATATTTTGGTACATTCTAACCCACATGTTGGCAACGTTTAAATGCATGTACCAAATATTTTGGTACATTCTAACCCACATGTGGCAACGTTTAAATGCATGTACCAAATATTTTGGTACATTCTAACCCACGTGTGGCAACGTTTACATGCATGTACCAAATATTTTGGTACATTCTAACCCACATGTGGCAACTTTTAAATGCATGAAGTGATGTGCTGTGAGCTTGTTTGTCTGCTATTTTTGAATAGCCAACGCAAAAATATAAAATGACACAGATGATTTCCCGTTTTTATTTGGTTAACTGAATTCCCCCCCAATATTGTAATCATCTGCTCTTCGTTGTTGTTGTTGTTGTTGATGATGACTCTGCTTCTCCCAAACAACCTTAGAAATTATGTTTCTACGTTTTTTCTTCCATGACACTGTAACCGTAGGCCAATGCACAAGAGTGCAGCACGCTTTTCTTAACCACCTAAACCCTATTCATTGACCGGAGTCCCCCAGGGGTCTATATTAGTCCCCCTACTTTGTTTCCTCTGCACCAAATCTCTTTGCAGAAAATAGCCGATCTACACACTCACGTGACATGTTGCGACGCGTTGTGAACTGAAAATGTTCTCCCCAGAATAGGGTTGCTGCTAGGGTTCATGTGGTTGAAAGTAATGAAAAGTGGACATTTGATTGGCCATGAATGAATTACACATCTTGCAGCTGCACCATGTGTACTCAACTTCCTATCAATTTTCCTGTCCTGAAAATGCCAAAGGTCCGTCGCCATGCCCCACCCACCACGCCGTTGACTGTGCTTTGAAGCCCTTTGTCTTGTTATAAGCAATTCTAAATAAAATGTCATAATATTTGCATCGTTTGTGTAGCCTAGGTGATCAACCAACCCAAATCAAAGGGATCTAATGCTAGGGAAGCAACAGTTAATTAAACAAATTGATTTCATCGATTATAAAAAAATATCGATAATCGATAACTTAATAAAATAATTGTTAATAATCTGTTTTGGGCATGTCATTCTAGGCGAAACGCTTCAAAACAATTTGCTTCAAAACAATAGTGAAAATAGCCGATCTACAAGCTCACAATGTGTCACATTGCGATGCATTGTGATCTTGTAGATCAGCTATTTTCAAAATGTTTGCACGACGCTATGCGACGACGTATAAAATAATCTTTGGTTGGTTAATATCTATCTATCTATCTATCTATCTATTGAGAGATATACACATAGGGTACTGTATATATATATATATAAATATACAGTGTATATATAATTATGATTATTTTCCAAATATTTTTGAAAACGTGCCTCTTGATTATTCGATTAATCAAAGAAGTTATTATAGAATAATAGCTAACAAGATAACGATGGATGGTTACAGGCTTTATACTGTAGCTTGCCCATTTCCATTTGGTAGACTGAGGTGCCTGAGGTTAGCGTAGCTTCTATTTGTCACATTTCCAGGGTCAGAAGGGTTTTCCTGAGGAGAGTATGACTGACTTTAGTAGCACACTTGAGACAGGTTTCTGCATTTTTTTAAAGTACGATCAGAGTTCCTGAGTGTGATTATGATGGAATGTTTTGGGAGAGGAATTGGGTCAGCCATCTTTGGTCTGGCTTATTTTAGAAATTCTTTTTTAAATGGTCCATGTCTTGTGCAGCTGACCAACTCACCAGACCAGAATAAAATGCTCAATTCTCAATGCTCAAGTTATTTGAAAGGTGGCCCAGAGTTCATATGGAGTAAATAAAAAGAAAAGTGGCATGAATTTTCATTACGGTGCATTTATTTGCTTGATGGCCCCTGTAACTGTTTGACAATGTCTGGTCCAAGTGACTGCACAGGACTTGACCTCAGTTTCTGAATGTTTAAAACGCCTTTTGCCTCACGTTTTACCCGAATAAAGATTTTAGATGTATACGGACTGTAAGTATTATATAGGCACAATATTATTTAACTGAAAAAGAAGTGTAGAAGTAAAATAGAGTTATTCAAGTCAGACTTTTGACCGGATTACAATATTGACAAATATTTAATTATGTTTAAATATGAATTGCCAGCTGTGTACGTATGAAAAAAACAGCCATTGCTCTGTGGCAACTCGAATCTGAAGCACAAAAAAAAAAAAAAAAGACCTGTGCGCAATTTACAAATGAATTTCCTTTTACGCTTCGATGCCTCATAAAAAGCATTTGTCCTGCGTGAGATTTATCACAGCTGAGTGATCTTATCCATATTCCACACATCTTTACATGACAATGTTTTCCCATTATTCTCAAACGGAGCACTCTCTCGCACATTTCCATGTTCTCAGGTGCAACAAGTGTTACTGATTGGCTCTCTCTTTGTCCCCTCGCTGTCAACCTCTTGTTAGGTCACCAACTGGAACTGAGTGGCAGCGGAAGCCGGCTGCGTCTGTTCCGACGGGAAAACGAGAACAAAAGGTTCCGTGCGGCTTTAGGCCTGATTTCGACTTGGTCGTACGACAGTGCCGCGCGCCGAAAACAGCAAACCTACAAGCGCACAATGCGTCGCTCGCTGTGATGTGTTGTGAGCTTGTAGGTCTGCTAGTTTCAGCCTGATGACAGTAGGATAAAGTATAAATTGCGCGTTAAACTTCCGGGCTTTACAGATTTGTGAAATATACATATTCATATAAATGTAGATGTTTTAGATCAAACTTGTCAAATAATAGTTTCATCCTGTTCCTTCAGTTGTGTGATCAACATTTTTTAATATTTATTCAATATTAGTTGTATATAGTCATATAATTGTATAATAATACACTAATACTAACAAGTATTGTATGTTATTATTTTGCCCACACAGACACACGTGCACGTGCGCCTCTCTCACACACACACACACACACACACACACACACACACACACACACACACACACACACACACACACACACACACACACACACACACACACACACACACACACACACAAACAGTCAGGTTGCACAAACGATGACTTCATGCACCTGCCATTCACACTTCCCAACATCGCTGCATGTTCTGACGTTTCAAAACAGCACTGATATGCCTTGGCATGACGTGTTCTAACCTTTGGCTCGATTGATTTATGCAAAGCTAAAGGTGAAACCATTAGTTTGTCATACGAGACCCCCCAGTGGCGAGGCCAATTCTGAATTTATAAAATTTCAAGGAGGCCTGATAATTCCATTTGGAACGCCCTTTCATAGGTTAGGTCACCTGCTGGGCGCTCCACAAATTGAATAAAGCTTAGTAATAGAAAACAGGATGTCAGGTGGACTCCCTTCTTATAAAATCATTAACAACAGTGTGTCCTCTCTCATAAAGCGGCCCATTCATTCTGCCAGGCAAATGTTATGAAAGTGTTGGGGAGGAACTCAATTTATTTTTCATTAGGAATTAACTCAGAACTGTGAGCCACAGAGAGGGTTAATAGGTGTGTGTGTGTGTGTGTGTGTGTGTGTGTGTGTGTGTGTGTGTGTGTGTGTGTGTGTGTGTGTGTGTGTGTGTGTGTGTGTGTGTGTGTGTGTGTGTGTGTGTGTGTCAGTTGTGAGAACTAATAACTAAGGCCTCTGTGTGGCCTCTTAGGAGGAGTAAGATACTGTTTAAAAAAACAAAAAGCATTTTGAACATGGCAACAGTCTTTTGTGTATGACACCATATGTGGAAATATACAAAAAAAAAATCTGTTTTTCCTTTTATTATTACTGTTATTTTGTCATTTTCAATAATTAAAAGAAATTGGCAGACATTTTCCAAAAATGTGGTTGAGCTGTGACACATAAGCTTGTATTTTCGCTATGAAATAGATCTTAAGTGGTTAAAGGGATGCACATTGCAGTATCACATAGTATGGTATCAGTACTATGGATTCAAGCCCAAAAAACTATGCAAATTCAGTTTGGAAACATAATCTGTTGTCCTTGACATTGTTCATTACCACAACCAAAAGTATTTCCCCTGTACATTTCTGATTAATCTACTCTCCCTCGTTAGACTGTGTAAATGGAGAAGGAGAGAGAAAAATACAGTAGCGGAGACAGAATCAACCATTGTACCCCCTACACAGGTCCCATGCTGATGGCTTTGTTTGGGTCTTATCAAAATGATGCTGCTACGGGCCCAAATCCTCTCCATCCTTAACGGGCTTCCATGGGGCCCCTGGTGCTGCGTGTGTGCGCGCTCGCAGCATGACACAGGCCCAGTACCCCCAGGAGGTACCAAACCCTGCCTAATCCCCTCATGTGCTTTCACAAAATATCTGTATTTCCTCACGGGTTAGATTGAAAGATTACTTCCACTGCTCAGGAGAGCTCTGGACAATGAGTTATTATTGTGGTGATGGTGGCGTTTTTTTCATAAGGCCCAGCCAGCCTCCATCCAGCAAGCAGATCCCCTGCCAGGGGTCCTGGGATTAAATGCAGTACAGTACATGATGTGCCTGCAGCACGGGCACACGTCACCATTCCCATTCTTGGTGTCGGTTTATTGTACATCGTCGCTGTCGGGCATAAACCTTGTATGTCCAAAACTCTTACTTTTCGAGAATTGGATAAAAGATGGATCCAATGTAATTATTATTTAGTCACAAGCTCTTGTTGATACTTTTCGTTAGTTCAATATGTTTTACTATTACTTTCAAAATATTTGTAAAAATAATAAACAAATTAATAAACAAACAAATTGCTGATCTACAAGCCCACAACGCGTTGCACCGCGACTTGCTGTGAGCTTGTAGATCAGCTATTTTTTACTATTTTTGTGCGACATATAAGAAGGCAGTTGTTGCATACATACAGTATGTGGCAGCAGTGGTTCAGGTGCTACAGCAGCCACTTCGGAATCAGAGGGTTCCCGGTTGGAAGTGTCCTTGACCAAGACACTGAGTGACTCCTGATGAGTCAGTGTGTGAATGGATTAATGAATGTAATGCACACTGTAAGGGGCTTTGGATGAAGGTGCTGTAATAATACACCATTTATGTTTTGAGTTTTATGTGTTGTGTGAAATTTCTACAAATGTTCGCCTATAAAGAAATGCCACCAGGTTGAAAGTGGTTAATGGTGTTTGTTAGTGGCCAATTAGAATCAAGTCCATTTTTATTTATAAAGCACATTTAAAAAAAACAACCACAGTTGCTGTACAGAATGCGAATAAAAAACACATACAATATAACAGACTGTTAAAAGAAGGTTAAAACCGCATAAAATAACAAAGAACAGAAGAGGAAAAGGGGGCGTACATGACATGGAGAATGGTTTAAAAAGGTTCATTATCCATGGGAGAAATGGTGTGTTTTGAGTCTTGGTTTAAAGGTCCAGAGAACGCACAATCACTGTTGTGCGTAAACCGGATTTATGGGACCGTAAACTCCGAGAGGGAGGACTCTGCTTTTTATTAGTTGAGCATTACCTTATGTGTAACAAATCTGGTCCCCAAGAATTTCAACCAATTAATAAATAAATAAATTGATGGATTGACACACAGACAGAAAGAAAATAGACGTCAATATAAATATAAAAACAATTAAACATACTGTATATGGATTCATAAACTACATAAACATGTAATTGTATTTATACATTTCCCCCCTCAAATTTAAGTCAACTACAGGGACATTTTGAGCAGGAGCAGAGCAGGACTCTCACGCACTGCACATTATTGCATTACCGTTGCTGCATATTGCCATTTTTGAGTGATAACCCTAGTATCTCCAAATAACAATTCACCAGGAATTAAGAGTAGTCTTACTTTTAGATTGACAGGTGTATCTCTTTTAATTGCAAAATGGCGTTTATACAAAGGCTTTCAAAAGCATACGGTTGGTATTATTTACTCCATGAAATATAATAATATAATTCAGTTGATGAAAATTCACAAGATTATAATCCTGAGGTTTTCACCACACAACAGTGATGAGGGGTTGCAGTCCCACTGGTGACATTATTTACTCTTTTAGCGCATTCAAAATGAAAGGCTCATACATAATGTCTGGCTTTATTTCCCCAGCCTCCACAAATGTGGTCTTCATTTGCACAACCGTGCGAACAATACACAATGTTTTGTGCACTATCATCTGCATATAGCATGAACTAACGGGTTGATCGATATTCAAACCATTATTCCCACAAGGATGTTTTGTTTTGGGGTTTTTCTCAGCAGTGCACTCTATAGAATGTGAGATATCATTATTTATTTTTTTCCAGATTGAACATTGAGCGTACGCATATGGGTTATTCATGCAGGTTGTGTATTAATTAGTGTACTGTGCCACTGGTGGGTTTCATTAGAGGCCTGGCTGTTTGAAGTGTTGCTTTACCAGCAGAGGATGCTCATGACACTACAGCCAGCTCTGGAGAGGAAGAGACTCCCTCTCTCCTCCTTATTCCCTGACAGTTCAACCACCAGGGAGGCTCTACTAATAAGATCCCTGGGCTAAAAAACCCAACCTGCTTTTCATCCACTGCTATGGAATGAACTAAAGATGTAATTGCATTTGTAGACATAACCAAAAGAAACTCTGTGGCACAGTATTCTGTTGCGTTGCTTGTGGTTTTTAATTAACCTATAGCATCCCTAATCTAGGGTGAACTGTCAGCGAAAATAGCAGATCTACAATCCCACAATGCATCATGTTGCGAACTTGCGACGTGTTGTGAGCTTTTAGATTTGCTATTTATGGCAAAGACATTTTGTGTAGA
Organism: Gymnoscopelus microlampas; assembly: GCF_963454915.1. Classification (NCBI taxonomy): domain Eukaryota; kingdom Metazoa; phylum Chordata; class Actinopteri; order Myctophiformes; family Myctophidae; genus Gymnoscopelus; species Gymnoscopelus microlampas. The sequence goes on from NC_139946.1 coordinate 21,296,245, forward strand.
GGGGAAAAAAGAGCGGCCCAAGTATAGAGCCCTGTGGGACCCTAGTATACAGTATACTGTACACACTGTAGGGTTTAAGGGTTTCATTTCCTACTGTACATCACTTCACAAAGCTGAATAGAAATTCTGTATATCTGCTTACTGAGGCTTGTGCCATCACCTTGTCACATTCTTCATTGCCTCAGCTGAAACCTGAAATTGAAATGAAAGGGGAGTTCTAGCAGTTTTTAATATTGCCCATCATTACACAGTGACCCCTTGAATTAATCCGGCCCGTGTACTTTGGTTCACATGGTCGTATTGAAAAGTGGGCCAGGCTCATATTTTTCTTCCTGGCTGAAAGGAGGGCTTGTCTTTAGAATTGACCTCTGAGTGGGTTGCTTTGTGTGTTCTCTCTGTTTTTTCCCCTTTCTATTTCAACTGTGTCGGGGTCTTGACCGTACAGGCAGCACAGTCACCCAATCTGCCCTGAACTGCCCACACAGAAAGGGGCTTTTATGGGCTTCTGTGCATGTGCGCAGGCGGAGTGGAGGGGGACACAATCTAGAGTGTCTGCCCTGGCTGCTAAGGGCCGGCCTGACAGCTGTCATTAATATGATTTGTCTTCTGTTGAGAGGAAAATGGACACTTCTCTCACTTTTCAGTCAAATCTCATAATAGCTGAATTACTGCCATTGGATTGGGTTGCCCCCAACCTCTCATTTGACTTGCCATTGATAATGCCAAGCTTCAAGACATGGGTAGATTTAGAAGTATGTGTAATGGGCTTTAATGAAAGATTATTTATGAACTTAACCACATGAATCCCTATTCTGGGACAAATATTCAGTAAAAATAGCAGATACAACGCATGGTGTTGCATCATGTTGTGAGCTTGTAGATCGACTATTTTCAGCAAAGAGGGGTTAGAGCAATATTCTAGCAGACCTAGCATAGAGCCCTGGGGTACTGCGGTCAACTAAATATATACGGTTTACGTGGTAAAAAAAAAATCGTTGCCTATGATGATAATAAGCACATTTGTGTAGAGTAACCATCATTGGTATTTAGAAGTGAACGCTCATCTGTTCATTTCTTTCTCTGGTTCTAAAACAAATCTCCTATCATCGAGTAGCTTTTTGCTTCAGTGCATTACTCTGATAGTAACAGTTGTTGACACATCTCTGGACAGACCAGAATCCCCTCCTTCATTGGACACTGTCCACATGCTTGTGAAGTTATCACCTTGAACAGATCAAAGGCCGTTGGCACATTATCTATGCACACTGACAGGAGAGGCATTCAAGAGGACTCAGTCAAGCAAGTCTCCAGTGAGCCTTTATTCAGAAATAATGACTTCCCCTTTTTTTGAGTGACTGTAGGAAAATTCAGAGGCTTCGGGCTGCAAACCTTTGATGTTTTTTTGAAATATTTTCTATTAATAGTGCTGTGTCAGGCCCAAAGTCAAAAGAGGCATGTACAGTGTACTGTTCCAAAACATAACCATATAAAATGGTCTAACAAATCCATGAAAATTCTGAGCTACTCCCACAGTAATTCTGAAAATGATCACCACCATCAGCTCCTGCATAAATATTTCAGTCAGTTATCATGATACAGTATGTTGTTTAAAGTCAAGCACTGTCAAAATGATATTAACTTTTTATGGCAGTTAAACCAACTTTTGACTATACCACATTCATTTCACAAGTAACAAACTTGGCCTTTGTGTAGAATATTAATTCAAAGGTATCGGTCAAGCTTTGAGGTAAGCCTAGAGAGACTCCATTACTCTACAGTGGTAAGCCTGAGGCAAGCATTCTGACATGATTTGCTCTAAAGCCTGAGATCATCGAGTTCAGTCTGTCTAAATGTTCGATTTGGCAGGTATATCTTTCTGTTATGATGATATTGCTGTGTACATTGCTCCAAGTCAGATATAAGCCTGAATAATACTTTGTTGTATGACCGTGTTGCTCTCAGAAAATAGCTGGTTTTAAAGCAAAAGTATAAAAATGTTGGCCTTTGCCCTTAACATTTACAGTATTATCCAGACTGGTCTGTGGTACTAAAATAGTATGTGTGTGCTACTTGACGCTTACTAACTTTTTAGATTAGGTAGCAGTATTTGCTACCTAAAGACAAGCATTTCACTTAAAGGTCATCCAGGATAAGTGGGGAGGAGGGGCTTTACCTCACTTTTTTTTTCTCCCCCTTTTTTGAAGGTCTGAGTGTTGTGCACTCAAATAGACCATGGGGAGCCTCAGATGGCTCAAAAGGCTATATCAGCCAGCACTTGTGGTCGACGTTATTTATTTATTAATTTGAGGCCTGTCTGCCGACACATCTGAGTGGTCTAATTGCTGTGAATTGACACCGGTTACTGTCCATAATGGGAGCTTGGGAGTCTTTCCTAACCGCGGTTCATTCAGCCGCCCCTCGCTGCAACTTAACTGCCCTTAAAATGTCTGATTGCAACATGGGAGCCGTGGGGCGAGACAGGATTATCAGTCTTTGTTGTGTGAGTGTGTCTATTATCCTGACCTCTATTCACAGTGGGCCCTTAGGAGTGTCGCTTGCAGCCACACAGCAAACTACCCCATCCCCGACAAACAACAAGTGAACCAGAGACCTCACTGTGTCCCAATGCACCAGACACTTACAGCTCCAACCCTGGCCAAAGCACTGCACGGCAGGTAAGCCTATCAAACCCATATTGATTTAATAAAGATAGATTGGGGGCGCTTCCTTTCGACATTATTGCAGGGGATGATTGTTTCTGTTGACATTGTGGTGATATTGCTGCTGCTAAGTTGGATAACTACCATGGAGTTGTGTACCGGAGTTCCTGTCTAATGGCAGGGTACTTTCGGTTGTCTTTAATAAGGATGTAAAATGGTGCTTTTTGCGTGTTTAACAGAATGGTGGTGAATAGTATGTCTGCTGTGGTTATGTGCTCTCTGGGCTGTGGCTGGAGGAGTGTGTGTGGTGGACGGATGGACGGCTGTTGACCAGCCTAAGGGACTGGGAAAGCAAAGTGATTTTTATCCCCTGTGGTTGCAAACCTACAGAAGTAGAACATCTTCACTCAAAAGAAAAAAGGAAAAGAAAAAAAAGCTTGGCTTGCATGTATCTAATTTATTCATTATCCACTCTAGTAAGTGCTTTCTTCTGGTATGTTTCTATCTTAATATCCCTATTTTTTGGTTTGAGCTTATTAAAACAAATGAGCTTTTTAAGTTTGAAAGTTGGTCATGGCCGGGGGAAACCTATTCTGTTTTTCCTTTGGGAAAATGTGCTGAAATGGATCCATCTAAAAGTTTCTCTGCAGCTTATCTAAATAGATGTGTTTGTTAGTGGTTATTACAGAATAAAGAAAAAGAAGGGTTGAAGTGGAGTTAAAGGCTTAGTTTGATATTTATTTTAATTACAAATTATAAATAATGTATATGCAATATGATAACTTGAATTTAAAACAAACCCTCATTTAGGTTTTCTTATTTTTGATCATCTTTTTGTCCACACTTCCCCTCAGCATTTACAGTACAAATTCTACATGAAGCACTCTTAATGCCATAATTCACAATTAACAATTTAAACCTTACATTACGATACATATATATGTACAGTATATAGAAAGTAAAGTTTGTGTATACTGTAGCACCCTTCCTGTGTGGTCACACGCCTTCACCATTAATAAATAGATAAACTTAAAAAAAATTAAAAAAAAACACAATTGCAGACATAATAGAAAACAATAGAAGCAATATGATGTAAAAGATGACAAAGTGTAACAGAGTCCACAAACCATTAAGTCCAAAGTGAGGACCGTACTAGAGTTCGTATGAAGTGGATATCTTCCCTCTGGACCCACTTACAAATGATATTTAAAGCAATTATATATTTATCTTACCTAGAATATTTGAAATGAGCTTGAAGTGACTATTAAAATGCATTAATACAGTTTATGTAATTTTAATTTTCATTAGCATGTATTCATTATGCACGGTGAATTTAAGCGTTTTATTTGGTGACTAAGGGTATGTCTTATTATTGATAGAAGAAAAAACTTCAGATTGGTAGAAAGTAACTTATTGCTATTGGCGGGGGGGGGGGCATGAACCTGCTCTGAGGTGAACATTCAGCAAAAATAGCAGATCACCAAACAATGTGAGCTTGTATTGGCTATTTTCTGTGAAGATTGGTGTAGAGTGAAAACAGGAGGAGGCCTAGTATGTACACCTGGGGGATTCCGGTCAACCAATAGGGTTTAAGTAGATAAAGGTAGTGTAAGTGATATTCTATGGTTAAAATATGTTTTTCTTTTTTTTTTGTGGAAATAGTTACAGAGATATTTCACTCTCAAATAAAATAAACATTAAACAAAAATATAAAAAATAAATGAAAAAAGGTTATGGAACAATCACGGCCCTCTCACGCATTAGAAGGAAATTCTAATGTGTGAGGGGGCCGTGATTATTCCATTACTTTTGCCATTTATTTTTTATATATATTTTTGTATTTTATTTGAAAGCGAAATATCCCTTTAAGCACTATATAGATAGTAATCATTGGTTCAGTAACAGGGGTCTCCCTGTATCTCCGGCTCGTAAACAATCCTCTAATAAATAGAAGGAAAAAAAAATCAGGTGAGTTGCCAATTTCACCCAATCAGGAGAGAGTACCCATTAATCAGCTTCAGTTTTATAGTGCAGTGCTTCGCAAACTTTTTAATGTCAAGGACCCCCAAATTGATATATATTTGGCTGCGGACACCCATCTGAAAATATGTTGTGCCATGTCGCTTCAAAAAAAGTATTCCATTTTTTTAAATAAATAGCAGATCTACAAGCTTGCGCGCTATGAACTTGTATATCTGGTATTTTTGAACAGCCAAAGTATAAAAGGTTAAAGTGGTTAAAATGATTGTGACGCTACTAACAAATTTAGCTGGGGACCCCCTGGAACCCCCCCCCCCGAAGGACCCCTGGGGGTCCCCAGACCCCACTTTGAGAACCAATGTTACAGTGTTCCAGTTCCAATTTTGTCTGATCATTTATTTTTATCATCACTTCAAATTTCACTTGTTTATCCTGTATCCTGTATAACTTCTCTCTCCTGATTGGATACAATTGGTATCACAACCTGAAAATGCATTTCCTGTTTACTGAAGAGCTTGAGAGACAGGGAGACCCCCCCTACTGAACATACACAACTTATTTGAACAAAAACAAATAATTAAATAAATAAATAAAAATCACTTACAGTAGTTCACCTTTGAACTTGTCATCTCTGTTTGATATCATATGTTGAGCTTTATGATTGATCAACTCTACAATGTGCTTCATTTTCCTGGGTGGAAATTTTGGTTACTGTGACTGATAAAATAATAATAGGTCTACCACAGTATGCAGTTCTGTTATTTTGTGGCACTAACGAATGGCATGCTCAGCGCCGAACAATGCCGCAGGAAACAAGTAAGGATTCTCACAGAGGCTGCTCCCAGAGGTTTGTGGATTGAGGTCTGGCAGCATTCACCACACAGGGCTTACTTAGCTTTGAGCTTTGGAATCCTTCACAGTTCCATAAATACATGCCCATTAAGGCAGAGCTGATGAATTCATCATATTTATTTTCATGGTGGAAGTCATGTAGCACTATATATAAACACTCCTGAATCATAAACATGTCAAGGCGCCAAAACTTTAGCTGCAGTTTTTCTCGCATATTTCTCAGTATTAAATTTGACCTAAAACCTAAATACAAACATGATGAATGAAGGATGAATAGAGAGACAATGGATTTTTTCTCTTCTCTCTCAATTATTTAGCATTCAAGTAAAGTCGATTGAAATGTTTATGCTTCCACAAAAGAGGGAGGACCATTGAAGTAAACATCATCATTCATTAAGGCTTCATAAAACCAAATGTGCCAGAGCTTTGATTTCCCTGAACGTAGTTATTCTTTATTTTTCTTCTTCTTCAGAATAACAGGGTGTATTCTTTCCCCTCTTATCTTGACAACTTTCAGCCTCAAAGCGCGTGAATTTGATTTATTTCCGTGTGCCCTTACTCACCGCAAATTGCTTAATGGTTTGAAACTCGCTCCTGTCAGTAGAGCCATTAGTGCCTTGTACAAAGATAATTTGCAGTGAGGTTGAGATTCCTGCTGTTATAGATGTCTTGTCCGGTGTGCAATTTCAGCTGAGGGAATATTGAAATGGTGTCACTCTCAAGAATTTGCTCTGTAAGACAAAAACATCACAGGCAAATATGAGCTATCTTAAAACTTTTGATGATGAGTACATTTGATTGTACATTTGATTGATCAATGTAATCTCCATAATTATTTTGTACATTCATTTACTGATGTTCTTTGTTCAAAGGCTACCTTAGTGAAACTAACACGACATGATTTGCATTTTAAAACAAACATCAGACAGTTAAGCAAAAACATAAATTAATTTGATTTTATGTAAAATATAAACATCAGTAGAATGAGTTTGTACAGTTCATCTATCAATCGTCTGTCTAGAGCCAAATGAGGAGTGATAACAGTGTTATTGGGAACCTAGTGTTATGTTCATTAGGTGGATGGTTTGTGCCGAGGTTATCTCCAACTTGTCCTGCCATCAGACGGAGCAGGGCCAAGCAGGGCCTAGGAGACTCGCTTATCCTCCTCACACAGCCCACTACATCAGATGGAGGATGATTGCAGTCTTGAAATCAATGAAACCACAAACCTCCTTGATAATATTCCCACTTGGGATTCAGGGAAGGATGCAGTCAGGACGCTATTTAACCCAGTCCGTTTCGACTTGCCGTTTGAAGGCTCAATATGAGGCGAACCCTATACTCAACGGTTTGATGCCTGATTCTGTGTGTGTTTACCCAAGCTATTAATTAATGAGCGAGAAACCGAATATACTGCTACAGCAACATTTGCATTTAAACCAGTTTCCAGTTAAATCTCCAGGGTGTATTTTGACGCATAGGCTATTTTTAAACTGTTCAACTGTCAATCCATCAAGATTTCAAGATTCAAGAGGGTTTATTTGTCACTCACCCATACAAGCACAAGGAGTGAAATGTTGATGTGGCATGCCCCGCAGACTGTGCTAACAATAACAGTATGGAACAACAAGATCATCATTCATCCAATATGTTTCTATGAATGAATCACGGTTGTCCCTCAACTTCTAAGCAAGCTGTTGCTGGGTTATTTTTCATATTTACTCACTCCATGTCTCGCTTATGGGAGAGCGCCCCCCTGATCTCGCTCATAAATAATCAAATAACTGGGGTTACATTCGTAACCTATAGTTTTAGATGTGTGTGCTTGATGGTGCTTTAGAACAGTGGTTCTCAAAGTGGGGTCCGGGGAGCCCCAGGGGTCTTTTAGGGGGTTTAAGGGGGTCCACATCAAAATCAGTTAAAGCACTAACCCTATACAGATCAGCTATCAGCTATTTATTAGAAAATAGCCAATATACAAGCTCACAAACTGTCGTGATGCAACACAACAGGTAGTCGTGTTGCAAATTGGAACTTGTAGATCTGCCATTTTCAAAACATCTTGAAATCTTTTTGAAAGCTTTTGAATATTTTGTATGGGGGGGGGGTCCTTGACACGGGGGTCCTTGAGGTGAAAAAGTTTGAGAACCACTGCTTTAGAAGGTAGAGGAAATGCTGCAGCACTCGTATATGATGACACTTTAGTTCCTCGGGTTTGTGAGATCATGTCCCCTGGAGAGACATCCAAAGATCTCTCACTAAATGGACCGATCGGACAATATGAGTCTCTCAAGCCCACCGATCAATCATTCCTCTCCACCCCGTTATTCCCTAAACAACAAAAAGACAATATCAGATTAATATATAGTAGTGTGTTCTTGGCTGGGGCTTTAGCGCTGTGGGGTGGGGGGAACGTCTCCTTGTCTAAAGTCTCCAAGCAGTAAGAAGGATTTGCTTGATGGAGCACAATGGGTCCCGGAGATGTCTCCGCATTTGAGGTCACTGGTGGCTGGCCAAATTATCTAAAGCTCCCAGTTTGTGTCGGTTCCTCAGTATCCACCCCCAACCTCAACCCCCCCCCCCCCCCCCCATCTCAGAGTGAGTGTCAGAGATTACTGGTGCATCCATCCTCCATGACCTCTAGGAGCTAAAGAGATACTGCTCCAGGGCATGTTGAGACATGTCACACAATGCAAGGGCAGCGCTGTCATTTCAATGCCATGCCATGTCGCTGGACGGACCCTTTTGTTAAGTGGCTTAGAATGGCGGCCTTGCATGCAGTTTCAGTCAGCGTGCAAGATCACAAGCCCTCCCCCTCCTCCCTCAACCCCCATCCTCCCAAACCACACACACACACACACACACACACACACACACACACACACACACACACACACACACACACACACACACACACACACACACACACACATAGCCTCCTACGCACAATCCCACTGTCCCCTTCGCTCGCTCTCAGAGAGTACATGTTGAGACATACTGTACTACAGAGGCGTGTAGTGGCACTACTAAGAACAACCTCTACATAAGATCTGTGTTAAATATTTGAAAGGATCATGGCACAATGAAATTGTGCAATTATAACATGATCATAAATGATATGGAGAGAAAACAGAAGAACTATATACTCCCAGTAGAGGACGGAAAACGATGTTGGGTTTGTCTTGGGAGTAAATATGAAAATAGGTGAAAATGTTTCCATGGCAGCTGTATATTAGTGCCATTAATGTACAATCATGAATTCTGGTTGGTAATATTTAAATGGCAAGCTATAGGCACAATATCCTGAGTACTTGGTTGCGCAATTTTGGCTAGGCTAAATAGCATTGTTTATCAAATCAATGATACGGCAATTGCTGTTCTCAACATTTTTGTAATGTTACAGAGTAATCTTTCTAGTATATTTATGCTAATTAACGAATATGTGGTTTTCTTATTTTAATGGGACATTAAATTGTCACAATGCTCCCTTTCAAAATCTGAGGAAACAATTTAAACAATTTAACCACGGTTCCATTTGCTGTAGTAGGAAAACATATTGTCAATGAAACAAGAGAGCTTATTAGAATCATGAGCTTTTAGAGTCTACAGTACTTCTAGAAAGTAGTTATTAAAAAAAATGCATGAAATAATATATTCCTTACTTTAATTTTGAAGTAAGTTGCCAGTAATGCATGTTACCCTGACTTGGATAACAAATCCTCCTCACATCCTAATTGTAAAGAGTAAGACATGTTGCTTGTACAAAAATAATTGGATAAGTACCAGGTATCTGATAAATGTCCAGAACCCTTTAAAGACAATAGCCACTCTTTAAGAATTAATTGCGAGACCTTCATGGGTGATTAATCAAGCGTTATTAGACCTTCTGACCTTGGTTTCCAATATCTTTCTCATTCTGACTGACACGCCAGCGGTGAAGACAGGCACAACTAATAGCAGTGGTGTCAAAATGTCAAATGTACTGTCTCTGAGAGCCGATGGAACATCAGCAAAATGTCTGTATTGAGCCTCTCCAAGGCCTCACTATTCCCTGGCCAAAACCACACAGAGCTCAATGCAACCAGAAAACTAAACCAGTCAGATATCTGACATCCCCATTTCTCCAAGGCTGTCAGGCTTTCTTCTGGTGCAGCCATTGTGTGATGCATAAATAGTTCCCCCAAGGAAGCAAAGCTACTCAAACACCATAGACTCTAACCTCCATGTTTGGTGTCTAAGGTGAGGATATACCAAAGGGTAAAATGTTAGATGCATTAACGTCTTTCAGCCTGACGCCCCTATTCTGGGCATGTCATTGCAGGCGAAAGTAGGCTCAGCACGTTGCATTCTTTGTACGTCAAAGTTTAAAGGGCGTGTGGTTCAAATGAATATTGGTTGATTTGAGTCATCTCAGCAAGATCATGCTTATTTATTCAGAATTTAAAACCTCTGTGCAATTTCTGTGATGGAGCACCTTCAGTGTTGAAACCAAAACATTCCCAGCAGCACCTGCTTCATGAAGTGAATCAGGCACTGCTTTGAAAGTGTGAATGATTACGGAAACACCTACTTCAGTGACCTCAAAGGCACAACGGTTAACATTCAATGTTTAGTAAGTTGATACAGTATATTATTATCCGCTGTATCAAGACAAAGTAGCCCTCTTTTTAGGTGCTGGAATAGAGCTTAAATACTATCAGCATACCTTCAAAGTAGAATATGGAGTAGTACTAAAGTAGTACTGAACTCTGCGGAAAGAAATATAATTCATATGCACTGAAAACCTTATTGTACACAATGACGTTAATATTACAACAGTTATATACACTCTAATCAATATAATTTGCATTGAAAAAAATAGCAGTTATGTCTTTCCAGTTAATTGGTCAATTTCAATTTTGGATGTTCTTATGACTGTGGTTGTTATGTACTGTGGTGTTAACCACTTGAACCCCCACATCCATATTCTGGGGGGAACATTAGCCAAACATAGCTGATCTACAAGCTCAGAGCTTGTACTGGCTATTTTTGGTCAGCACCAACTCAGGTCCAGTTTACTATGTCTACAGACTTTGATTGGTTAAATAAGTGGAACTGTATATTTTACAGTAAACCTGTACTTTCATGCAAATGGGAAGAGCATATGAAAACAATTAATCCGGTTCTTACAAAATGATTGATGGCACGAAATTTAAACAAACCAAGTTTCTGAATCGTAGGTAACTTAAGTCCTATAAATATTTAACAGTTGTTCGGCTTCCGTAAAATGTGATATCTGCAGCAATATTTCATTGTATATTGGAAATGTAATGCCTCTATATTCACATGAACAGGCTTCATGAATATGGCATGGCAAAAAAAAAAAGAAACGTGTACAGTTTGGCATGGACGGTCCACATTAGTGGTCTGCACTCATGTACAGTATTTGAATCCTACTGACTCATAATGCGAACATCCCTCCAGGTCATCAGTCATTATGAATTAATGATATTAAAAAACAGCAATTACAGCATGGCTCCTGTATTATTTAGTAAGCACAGGGAGGACTGAGGGCAAAGCGCTCCTCTCTATATCTTGTCACTGAGTTCCAACAGTGTGCTTGCAGTTACAGTAGGTCTTTGTTCCATGTCTTAAAATATCCTCTGCATTTTAACTTGTACAATTCAGGCACATGGCTGGGAGAAATATGAAATATGAGGACACGCTGACAGCTGAATGTAGATCAGATAACTTAAAAGAACAGTCGAAGGGCCTCGCTCTGTGGTGTACATCACTTTTGGACCGGAAATTAATGTTTGTCATTAAATATTTATAAAGTACAGATGGCAGTATTCTCTGAAATTAAACTGTCTTCTAGGCCTTAAGATGGCTAATAACACAATTTATGCTGCATCATAGGTTTTATGTCATGTGCATGCTAGAAATCAGGGTGCAAACATATGAAATTGAAATAAAACTGTCATATAAAAAACTTTTATGTGACAGTTGCGCCTAAGGCAAGTGATTTGATTTGTATCGCACACTTCATGCACAGGGAATCTCAAAATGCTTGCAAAATATACAAAATATAAAGCAAAATTCCATACAAGACTATAAAACATTTATGGGAAGAGGGGTAAAGTGGGTTTCATCGTTCTATTACTTGTATCTTACTTTGACCAGTATTTTCTTTCAAAAATAGTTGATCTGCAAGCTCACAACATGTCGCAATGCGTCGTGTTGTGAGCGTGTGTTTGTATTTTTGCTGTGCAACATTGTCATGATTAAGTATATAATGCGGCTTAACTGGTTAAAGTTGGGAGGTTTGAAAACTGAATCATACTGACATAATAACAGTGAATGTGTTTCAATCCTTACTGAGCAACATGGACCAATAATCAATATATAACAATTTGGGGAAAATGGTTACACAAATAAATGACTTTCTTTTGAATCACTCATGCAGTTTTGCTGCATTCTTACCCGCTGGTTTAAAGTGTCCAGAAGAGTTTGAACAGTTTACCAAATACTGTAGGGGTATGGCATCTGTGAAAGCAAAAAAAAAGAGGAAGAAAAGAAAACAGAGAGAGCTTTTTATCACAATCGTGCTCTCAAGTGGTAAAAGCTTGGTATGTGATGGGTTGTGTTTTGTTGGAGGTGTCAGCTGGACCATAGAGCCAGACCCGACTGGCGTAATGACCATATAATTCAAGTCGTCAGTTCCTTTCGATGTCGCAACCCTGGCACAACACGGTGGAGAAGCTGTCCGTCAAATACCGGCCCCTTCTCAAGAGATGCTGGTTGCTCTGCCACTTGCATTCCAGTTGCACGGCTGTGGCTTTCATTTCATCGCAACATTAACCCATTCAATCCGGGAACACATCAGTGTCATTTTAGATTTTAGCTATAGCCATTATTTTATACTTTGGCTATTAAAAAATAGCAGATCTACAAGCTCATGGCGCGAGTGCCGCGCTATGAGCTTGTAGATCTGCTATTTTTTTTAAATCATTTTTTTTTTGCAAATCTTTGAATATATATATTTTTAAAGCTAACATTTGTAACTCAAATCTTTGCTTCTGGGGGTCCCTGGAACAAAACGATTTTGAGATGGGGGTCCACGACCAAATATATATAATTTTGGGGGTCCTTGACATGAAAAGAATTGAGAACCACTGATATTATAGCAACATACGGTTCTGAGAAAACTGTCAGGATTTAGAAGACATTTGTAGATGTGTTCCCGGATTGAATGGGTTAAGAGAATTCTAAGAGCTCTTTATATAGCGCTTTTGATGGAGGCCATTCATATTAGCATTAACTGTGTGGAAAAGAAGCTGAGTCACACTGCCAGTGATATGACCTTGGCTCAAACGAGGGGCTGGTAATAATATGCTTGACAGTCCGGAGTTAATGATGAGTATTGGTAGGACGGGAATTATATCTGCTCATCACCATGAGCGCCTCCACATGATATTACTGCTAGTACCTGGGCCCGAGGGCCAGTCTCTGTTTGTGGCGTGATAGGACCCCTGCTGTGTGTTCCGCGGAGATAGCGAGCCACGGAAGTGAGCCATGACCAAAAAGCTGATAATAGTATCTGTGACATTTGATGTGTTAGTTTAATCCCCCACTTTGAGACTCGCTCACTCTATTTATCAATTCTTTTTTTTGTGTGTGTGTGGATTTACTCCATATTGGCTGAGGAGGATTGGGGCGGCGGGGGGCTGGACCCTGGCTCCGGGAGGGTATTTCAGCTTGTTTGATTGATATGTTATTCATGAAGACATGGCTTGATTCAATGTCCAGAAGCTTTTTGGCTCCATGGGAGGGAGGGATCGCGTAACATTTAAACTTTTGCCTTTGTTATGCTATGTCATTCAGAAGTTTCACCGTTGGCACTTAGGTTGACACAGCTATATGGACACTTCAAAATAATAATTGATGTTGAAAATACCAGCAAATACCAGCAATACATAGTAGGTAGCAACCAGGTAACCTCCCGATTTATCCTTTGTCATACGATGGAGTCTAAATTAAGAATTAGCTTGCTATCAGTTGATTGATTTTGGGTTCTCCATAAAGATGAGGCTTTTCAGAATAGCATGGTATTCTTTAGCATTGTTACAATAGTAAATGTTTAATTAGTACATGGGTAACGGTATATTCTTTTATGATCCTACAATTCACATTCTTTGGATAAATACAATAACTGTGGAATTGTTCTGGCTCCTAACTTAATTCTCCATTTAAAGCGGCCATATTAAAAGTGTCATTTTTTGCTGAAGCACTAATAAAAGTGCTGTAGCTTATAGCAGTCCCATTGATCAAGGTAAGGTAGCTGAATATAATGCTATAACATTACAAGAGAACCCAATACTTCGCTAATGAGAATAAAAGGCATGACAAGGATGCAGAACTTGCTGAATATGTAAAATCAATGAATAAGCTGGATGTAAGAGCTCAGGCATCATAGTGTTTCTACTGTACCACTCTAGGGGCTTGATATTTGAGCTGTACCAGATTACTATGCAAGAGCAGAGAGCATGTGTCCTTTCTTGAATCAACTTCAGAGCAGCTTGTTTTTAGATGCCCCTCCAAGTTCTACTGCATGCTATGGCTAATTCAACTGTAATGTATGTTAATGTATGTTAATCTGTGTCACTGATATGCTAATGAACACCTAACTCCCACAATCCAACATGTCATTGTATGGTAGAAACATACACTCATTGAAACAGCCGCCATATTGGAATTTGGGGGAGGAAAAATATAGTCTGTACATTTTTTTCTTTTTTTTCCATTTTTCACTGTTGGCCAGCTGTGGTGTTAGGGATAAGTGAGACTTCGACATATGGAAGATAGATACTGTAATTTTGCCTACAATATCTGATGCTTATAATTTAGCCTTTATTGTATTAAATTAAATGAATCCAACTTCATTGATCAAGATACATATTTATGTTAAATAAATTATTTCCTTATTTATATATGGAAAATAATTGCTTTTATTGTATTACAAGGTTTAGCTTGAGCAAAGGTGCTTTTTTCTTTATTTATATTTTTTTATTTAATTTCCAGTTATGCTTTTGTCATAGTTGTAGTGTCTAAGCAATTCCACTGAAGAGATGACTGCTATTAAATGCAGTTGTAACAATGCTTACATAACATAAAGGACATCTGTGAGGAGGACAGGATGTGCCAGATGTGATTTTGTGAGTACATTTGCAGATCCACAAAGTCATTTTAGTTGAAACCTGAGGTCTCTTTGGCAGCATATACAGTACATCATAACCCCAATAAATATGATTTATTTTTTATTAACACCAGATGGCACTAAGTCATCATGTTGTAGAGAATAGCAGTTCATTTCTGTTATTGCGAGTCCCTCCATACAGGATGAGGCACAATTGGGTTAAATGGGGTAAAAAATAAGAACAATTCAAAAATACAAATATCCATAACCATCCAGAAGGATGGTATTAATTCCATGCATTATTTTCTTATGCATGCTTCCTAAACCAGCATTCAGAAATTAATCACCAGGAAATAAAGCATTCATCATAAAGCATAAATGAATTACTCAAGAATTAAAAAGCCCTACAGCCTCACACAATTGCATTTGAGTTCGTACTGTACAATACCCTTTTGTGGTTTGCATTGCCTTTGATACATACTAGTTTACGAGCTACTGCTGCTGATTAAGGGGAGCTAACACTGTGTGTAATTGCACAGCAGGGGTTGAGGTGGCATTAGTGTCAACAATAAAAGAAAGGATGCAATGTTGTTTATGTATGTTCTTGTACTATGTCTTAACCACATTAACCCTGGTGTCCCTATTATGGGCAAAGACGAAAAAAAACGTATAATAAATAAATATATATATAAAAAAGGAGATTTTTTTAAATGTTCAAAATAGTGCTTTTAAATGTCTATACTGTATGTTCCTACCTACTGTGGTATACAGTAACACAAATTGCCCCTTGGAGGACATTAAAGCTTTCCAAGTCTAAGTAAGACTATTCCAGGGTGAAGGAAAACAACAATATGTTGCAGTATCCAGTATGGAAAATGTTTGAAAGGTTAAGGAAAGAGCTCAGATTAAGTTAGCGGATGTTAACTTGTCAGTACTCTGAACTTTGAACTTTGACTCTTCGGGTGCAACGGGAGGATTAAAAGATTTGGCTTTTTGGCTGCTGTAGCCGCTGGCTGTTCTTTCAAGCGGCTGAATATCACATTCTGCTGCTTCTGAGACAGAACACCTACTGTATGCCCTGACCATTTACTGTATGCTTACATTGGAAGCTTTGTGCTTAGTTGTGTTGTTACACCTGTTATAAAGACATTACACCGTAGTAAGATTTTAATTCACTAGTATTTTGTATACTATTGTTTATTATTAAGCAATACTATGGCATACTTTTTCCATTGGTTAACACTCAAATAATACATTGGAATCTCTCTAATGGATCTATTATTTACTGGATATAATGAGTGTTCATGGTCAATTTGACGTGTTAAAATGAGGACACCTGCGTCCCTGTGAAAAAAAGTGACAATTGAATTAATTTCCTTCTCAGAGCCAACAACACCCCAGTGAATATTTTATGATTCTATTCCGCTCTATTTGTCTTGATTTGGGACAATCAAGTCAATGAGAAACACGTATTAATAATTCACATTGGCTCAACAAGGCTCAACAGAATTTACCAGAATGGTCATATGATAATAGACGTAGTAATACAGCAAAACAGGTGTTGGGAAATTGATGTCAACATAATTAACTTTTTTTTGATGAAAACATAACTGGTGAAGAATTAGTGAAGGTCGAATACAAGATATTGCTGAATCAGGTTGCCATTCCCATAGAAAAGTTGAGGATGATTCAAGCTAAATCTTTACTCCATCACACGGCGGTGTCGTATGAAAACTACTCATTTTCAGTGTTGTTAGCTTACGTAGCATAAAACAAGCTTTGGGAGGGCAGAGATTGGAGTTGGGCGGAGCTTTACCAAAAGTAAGGGGAAAAGGGGGGCAAACGCCTACTGTATACATCTGGAAATATATAACAATTTCAATTCAAGTTTCAATCAAGTTTGTTTTATTTCTTAAAACCTTATTACTGTATATACATTTGAGCTGCTGTATGTTCAACCTGAGCTCTTACTCTTATATTATAACACATGGTATTTCTTCACCTATTTGCCTTTTATAGCCTAAACCGCATTTTATTGATTTTTTCCCCTCTCAGTTACAGTGTCCTTTAGGAATTCAATGACTAGAAACGACTGCTTGATAACAGAATGTCCCATTTGTTTAGAGCCAGGTGTCCTATCATGTCAGAAAGGTGTTTCAGGGTCTGGTCCCACAGATTTTAGTGAGTAAATAACCACACTGAGCAAAACAACAGAAGTCATGTGATGCATTAGGGATGGGTGTTTGTGCATTTTTTGTAAATGTGTGTATCATCAAACTATTGTGAAGCTATTGAGGATTATGTGTTAGGATTCCTTCAGCAAACTTGTGTTACATTTTATGCAAATTTCCGGTACCGATAAAGTGCTTAAATTTGACAACCAATCCTTTGTATAAAAAATAAATATACTGTGTCATTGTTGATTTCTGCTCCATATCCTACAGGAAATCAAATATCGCACTTTAAGTTTTAGTTTTCCTCATCGACAAATGTCCCCCCCCCCCCCTTTTTTTTCTTTTTCTGGTGAGCTACTAATGACGAAACAAACAACTCACATCCATAGTCATAAGCATGCACTTGCCATTTGCTTAGTCAATGTTGAGAAAGATAATGACATGTTGAAAATAAATGAGCCCACTCATAATCATGCCTAATCTGCCATTGCAGCCCTGCCTGCGACAGACATTAATCATGTCTGAATCCAGAGGGATATTTCTTTTTCGTAATGCCCCCAGATATTGTACTGTAGGTAAGTGAATAGACACTTCAGTCTGATTTGAATTGTACCCACCATAATACAATGACCTCTAATTGCTAATCATGAAATGCTCTGAATATCATAGCATCATGTTAAGCTTCATGCACGCAATTGCTTTTTAATTCATAGTAGAGGTGCATGGCTATTGCCTAGCTTAAGGGTGTAAAGTGCAATGCTGTGCAATGGGTAGTAAACAAAGCCATTTTGTGTTAAAGTCAAATTGCCTAATAGGCAGGGTCATTAAAGAAAATGACCAGATATAGTAGCTTTTACATGTCTTTAAAACAGCTTTATTTGACAACAAATCTAGGATCAGATTAATAATGCAAGTATATGATTTTTGACCCATCTAATTCTCCTTATGAGAGATGTACAGTACAAAGGGTAACATGCATTCCTAACGATCTCAAGTTTGGAATGGCCAACAGAAACACCAGGGCAAAGCAATAATAAATTAGCTAGACACCGGCTTAGTGTAAAACACCCGGTATGTAACTAATCCTAATAATCATGCTCTCTGATGTTATCTGATGTCACAGCGCACCTGACAATTACCACGCACACACACATACTGTACACATATGCATTATCATCTTTCACTTAGTGTACACAGTAACATCCTCAGTGTTAATTTATCCTTTGTAACTCAGAGAGTGTACACACGGATCCATGTGTACACTCCCTGAGTCCTACTTCACTGTCCGACGAATAGAAAAAATAGCCAATCTACATATTTTTGAAAATATTTAGATCTTAAAAAAAGATATATATATATACTTATTTGAAAAAAGTTGTGAAAACTTTCACCTATAATTTCATAACCCAAAGATATCCAGGCCGAAAGTGTCTAAAAGAGCACTGAGGATGTTACTGTATCCACAGACATTCACAGCAGTAGGTCCTCGCCACATGACGGTCCCCGGGCAGACCCACGGAGACAGCCGACACAGCACATCGCTGCCTCCTAAATGCTGCAGCTCAGCACTTCTTCTGCCAGAGAGCATCATTACTAATGACTCCTAAACCTATCATCAATTTCCATCTGACCATCTGCTTGCTGCCCTTTACACATTACAAGTTCATGTAATAATCATTAACTCTATTTAGATATTGAGGCGTAGTAGTCGATAGCGGCAGGCAACACGGGGTGGGGGGGGGGCCTTCACCGGCAGAAGCATCTTCCTGCATCTCCACCCCCCCCCCCCTCCACTCCCACTCCCTCTTAGTCCCCTTCAATTTATAGTTCTATTCTGTGCTAATTATTTGCGTGGTTGTAAATGTCTTTGCTAACAGCCCTCATGATAATCTTAAGATATATGCATGTGGGAGGAGTGTACTTTTAGTGAGTGTTATGGAGATCAGGCAATTATAATCTTTGCATTACACCCCGCGCCAACCTTTGAGAGCGTTGTGAGCAACTGACAAAATGCGTTGGTTAAAGAACTCTTAAAAGCTGATAATGTGGCTCACTTTGTTTCACTCTGTCACAATATTGATTCCTAACTGGTTGTGTGGTTGCGCAAGGAGCTGTACAGTTTTGAAGCGAGTGATGTTCTGTGCATGCATGCTTTGCATATGGGTTTCAGCTTGTTTGTGAATCTAGGACACCGTGGTGCAGGTTGTCTCGGCGCTCTGCAGCGGTGTTGTACAGTACAAGAACCGTGACGTGACAAGAATAGCAATCTGTTCAAAGAGGTGTTTGGCTGTGTGATTGGCAGCTTGTTGTCTTCAGGTGTCTTAAGAGACCCTTCTGTATGATAATTGTTTTTGAACATCAAGATAGATTTTTTTCTAATTTTATTTGTTCTTTTTTGTGCTGATGGGGAAACTGGTTGCTTTTGATAATCAATGTCTTTAGCTCACCAGATCTTGCAAAGCAGGGAACAGCCCAACCAACCTGTGATTTGTCTTATATAAGATATTTTCTGGGTAATATAATAAATCGTCTGGAATTGACTACCAGACCTACAACATTCTCCTTGCCTCAGGGATGTGGTCAGTTCCTATTTCCTAGTGTGATAAGAATACAGCGTAGTGGTGAGGTTAGCTGTTTCAAACTTTGTGGAATACTCAAGATGCATTGTCCTTTAGATTACATACAAATCTAAAGGACTACAAGTTTACCCATTTAATCTCCCATTCAATCCAGTCCGATATTTTAACAACCTTTGCACCTGCTTTGAGCCGCCACAAATCCAGATCAATTCCCCTGCTTTTCAGTTTGAATTGGGATCGACTGTTGACCAAATTCAATTATAAAGTGAATTGACCTCTAGACTTCAATAGAGAGCACTAGACGTCCATACACTTTGTATGTGATGAACGGCGTAGGTAGGTAGGCCACTTGTCCAGTGTGCAGACCAAGAGCTACAGCTTCAACCCATGGGATGTGCTGAATCAATTTAGTTTCCACTGACCTATTTATTGTATTCAAATGACTTGGAGGTAAAGCTAATTTAAATACTGGAGAGCTTATAATTGATTCACCTCTGGCTCTTGAGTGGGGCCTTAGATTATATAGGCCTGGTAAGAGCAAGTCTTGCTCTTTGCTGTCATGGGCAAAAGACATATATCCAGTCTAGCTCACCTTCGAACCCAGAGTTACTGAAACACCCTCTCAATCTGCACACCAAGAGAGACAGAGATTCAGCTTTGCACAGCTTTTTGCTCATTTGAACACGTTCATTAATTTGTTTATCTATGTGAGAGTCATGGAAACCATCTAGGTCTGATTTGCAATGCTAATAGTCTGCTATTTAGTGTGCAAAAGCAGGTGCTTTGTTTTTCGATAGAATATCATTGCTGTTGGTGGAAGCCATGTAGTATGTCCAAAGCCGTTACTTTTCAGGAAATTAAGAAAAAGAAACTGTGATATAGATCCAATGTAGTTATTATTTAGTCACAAGCTCTTGTAAATATTTTCATTGATCAAATATATATATATATAAAAAACAGACATACTTAAACACTTTCATTTTAAGAATGTTTCAAATATAGCAGATCTACAAGCTTACAGCGCATTGTGAGCTTGTAGATAGGCTTTTTTTGCTACTTTTGTTCGACAGATATTGTTCTCTCTTGAACTTTGGATGATTGAACATAGGTACTTTGTAGTGCACAATTTTAAGTGTCACATTTCTTTGGACTTTTGTTATTTTAAAATGTGTGTCAATTTTTTTTTTTTGCATTTTGCCAACAACATACAAGTCCAAGGTCCAAGTAGCAAGTGTTTTAAATGCAAGAAACATTTCAATGGTCCTTATGATACCATCATCCCAAGAAGTGCATATCCATCTCCTCTGAAATATGATAACTTTTAGTCAAGCTCTGTGGCAATTACAGCGCAGGCAACACTATTTCATAAAGTCCATCCATCATTCATTTTAACGCAACCGCTTCTGGGTAAAGTTAAAAGGAATTGCGTCTTCTTGCAGTTGGATTATTCCAGTTTTTTATCATTCTGTGTTTGCGTGGAAAGTCATTTTTGTGTCAAGTTTGTGAATGCTATAGTTTGATTGAATTCCTGCCACGGCTCAACTATTAGATTCCAACACCTCCATTCTTCGACACTTTCCAATTATCTTTGCATCAATCATTAAAATCCATTAACATTTAATGTGTTTTTTTATGGATTATATTATAATGCTGCAGTTCTCTGTACTTCACACAGAATGATGTTTTACCAACAGAATCTCAATGTTTTTACTGCCCATTGTATTTGATCTCAGGCATATACAGTATCATACTTCAAAATGCACTCCCATTACTTTCTTAGGCTCATTAAAGCTACAATCCGTAACTTTTATGTCCTCCCTGGTATTCAAACTATGGCCCCCGCATAAGAGACAAATATTTCTACCACTCTTTCAAGAGGCAATCCCTGTTGCGCTTATGTACTTCAGGCAGTACTTCTTGACTTTGGGAAATGACTCTACATTTCTCCAACCACTGCAGATGCGTTATTTATATTTTATCAACATACTGTACAATACAGATTGGTTATAATATTTGTTTTATCATTAAATAAGTTCTGGATAGCAGCTTTAATAAAGAGATGTATTATGCCGTATGTACTTTTAATTACAAATGTAATTTGTCTGTCCTGCAAAACTTGAAAAGCTTTCATTCAAAAAGTCATATTATACGTTAGCCCCATCTGTGCCCTTACCCTTTGCTGTAGCTCTGGAATGTGATCACATATTGTTGCCATCCAGAATTCGGGTGCCGGGCAAATAATGGTATTTTTTACCTATTTTCCAACATCGTAACGCTAACTTGAATTGACATGTTCCTACAGCGTAAAAGAGGGGTGTCAAAATCAGCTCCTGCAGATCTATTGTTTCACAGTGGAATATATATATATATTTTTTAAGCTTATCTGTAAGATTGGGGTGCTTTTCCATAGTGTTTCTCAACCTTTTCAGGCCGCGACCCCCCGAAATAATTATGTTTGAACCCAAAATAATATTTGAACTGGGGTCCCCCCACCCTGATAAGCACTTGGAATTGTAGGATTTTAGGAATTAAATTTTGTTTGACTCGGTTCAGAGATAAATATTGTTAAAATAGCAGATCTACAAGCTCTGCTATTTTCACAATGTTTGCCTCTTTCCTATATTATTTGACAATTATTTTGGCCAATGTTTGACCAGTTTTTATAGTACAGTTTGTTGATTACTTTTGATGCAGTAATGGTCTTTTTCTTTTCTGTTTTCCATTTTGTGAGGTATTAAAAAGGTCTTTAAAGTCCTTACATTGTGGTCTTAAAAGTCCTTACTGTGTACTCAACCTGTGGGGGTCCCGACCCAGGGACCACTGCGTTTCCCACATAGGATGAAGCAATGCGTGCCAGAAATGTTACACTATTATAGTATCTGAACCATGTACTGTATCTATGCTCCTCTGCCTCTAACCACTGTCAACCTGGCGTCCCTATTATGAACATGTCGTTATAGGTGACACACACGCAAAAATAGCAGCTCTATAACAAACTTATCGACACAGTACAATGGCTGCAGTGCATTGTACTTCCAAGTAAGTTAAGATACAGCAAGTTCATTTTTGACCCCCCTCCCCTCACTGATGAGCATCTGCATTCTGCACTGCGAGCAGAATCTCCTTTCAATAACATCTACTATATTCACCTGTCACTCAGAGGGTAACTTTTCAGAGAGACCCCATGGTAAGATTCATTACAGACAGGAAGAGGAACAGTCCTGGATAACTGGCTCGTGGTGGCTTTTAAAGGCCCCTAACCTCCGCAACAACAGGAACCAGAAACCCTATACCTCCATCCATTAACTGCATAACTAACAACGGGCAACACCTCCGCAAGAATGAGCTTGCTATTATTACAGTTGTCAGCAGAGGATCCAGCTGCCAGGAGTCCGCCTTTAGTCCAAGTTTTGCAAAAGTATATATTATGTTTGGACTTTGATACCAGTCTCTTGTTAAAAGTCATACCAAAAGTCAGTGATTAAGTAGGTAAGCGAGCAGAAGGAAATGGCCCCCCTCCGTCTCTCTCTGCCTCTCCGTCTCATGCATTTACACACACGCTCACTTGCTTTCTTAATGACTCACTCACTCATTCACTCAATCAATCAATCACTCACTCAGGCAATCACTTGCCAACTCATATAGTTAACACCCACACACACCCACCCCCCCTCCCATACACACACACACACACACACACACACACACACACACACACACACACACACACTGCTTGGCTGATATCCAGAATTCTGTATCTCGATGTAATTCCGCCAAGTAGTTAATGGGGAGGGGTGTTCTTCTAAAGTACATGCTTTATGTAAATAAACTAGAGGTTCGGGCCGCTACGCGGCCCTCCCGTCTAGTAGCCACGCAAATCGGAGACAGAGACAGTAGAGCGTGTAGACCTTCATTGCAACACCGGTGCTTGTTTCTCGCACATGATTTGGCAACACGCAAACCGAAAGCGAAACCTAACTGCAACATGCAAACTAAAAGCGAAATCTAACCTTTTGGAGATCCAGACAGACAGCTACTTTGCCAATTTGAGTATATAATATGAATTTGCGATCATGTACATTTTAATAATCTTACCAAAATCACCTAAGCCTGGGTGTCTGGGTTGCAAAGGGATTAAAGTTCCTACCCAGCACCACAGAGACTAGTGGTTAGAATCCTCAGCCGTGTCTTCGGCTTTGCCGGGCACTCATAAAGTTGTCCGCATTGGCAGGTGGTAGAGGTTTTCATAGGTCCAAAATGATGGACTTGAACCCTAATGGACCCGGGAAATTGGATTGTGTATTTGTCTTTTAATGATGGACCCGAACCCTAATGAACCTGGGAAATTTGTTTCGAGATCCGATTGGAAGCAATATTTCTTTTTTTAATAAACACTAGTGCATGTCCAAGGAGACTCAGAGGAGAGAGACCTGAGATCCGAAACGGCTCTTGTATTAAATGGACCTGACAAACACAGTAATTATAATTACTACAAAACATTCTATTCTAGAGGAATCCATTTTTAGCGTGCACCTTTCCTCCGCTCTGACTTGCCAGCCCCCGTCCCATCCCCCCATCCCCAGTCTAATCATCACACAATTTACATACTGTATCGCTTAATGTGTTTCTCTCCTGATCAGTGCTGATCATGGCTCTTCTCGGATTCACTCGCATAATGAGAAAACAAAGCCGGGATGATCCACAGTAATAGATATGGACCCAACAACTGACCACAATAAAATGTGGACCCTGAATCCACACAGGTCTCCGGTAGTGTCTCAGGCTTTCGGTTTGGGGGGAAAGCTTTAGCAGGTGGGAAACTGAGCGGGAAGGTCAATCTCTGTCACTGCACTAGCGACTACACAGGTTGGTCGGGGTGCATGTTCAGTGGGGTGTAGGAATACAAGAACGTTCGCCCCAAAACACTCGCCCCGGGTCAAATCCGGCGACCTCGGAACGGTCGCCACCAGGTATTACCTAAACGGAACCTCAGTAAAACTATACCTAAACCTAACCTTATTCCTAAAAGTAACCTCAGTAAAACTATGCCTAAACCTAACCTTATTCCTAACCTTAACCCCAGTAAAACAAATACAAAACACAAGAACCGCTGAGGGCGAGCCTTCCGGTTACCGGGTGTAGAACTGAGATTCGAGAAGAATAGCCTCTTACGTCCTGACGTTGAAACTCCTCAACGCCAGATGAAAAAGAAGCAGACTTGAAATTACATGTACTGTATCATAGGAGCCTGCTACAGTATTGCTTTTATTCTGTGCATCTTTTCAACTGTTATGGTTAGATAACATATCTGCATGCATCATATGTGGAGGTAAGAGAAACTTGGTTCAAGCCTATTACGCACACGCACGCACACACATGCGCATGCATGCACTCACAAACACGTCCTCCTCCACAGCCACCACAGCCAATTGCTGTATCAAAGTAAGACTTGAGAAAAGGCTATCTGAAAAGGAACAAATTGCCAGCCAATGTTTTTCCACTCCATGTAGTTTCAAAAGTGTTTCGACATTAAGGGAAACAAAAGAAGAAAAGCAGCAAACAACACAAAAAGTTGGATGCAGGGATAGAAGGTCCTTGAAAGTTCTTAGATTATTATTTGATTCTCTTGCAATAAAGAGAGGCCTGTTGTCGCGATGATTGATTTCCATGCGCACGTGTGTGGGTCAGTTAGTTCTCATATCAGAAGAAGCCGATGTGTTTTTGATTATAACTGCTTCAGCGTCACCCGGCAAAGATTGTTTTTCACCACCCACCTCACTTGAACAATAAAAAGACGTGACGGACAGAGAGATACACAGACACACAAAGAGGCATTTAGAGACCGGAGTGTGCAGAGGATCAATCTCAACCTTACCTTTGTATTTAAACGTCTATCTTGAGTGAATAAGTAACTCATATTGCATTCTCTGGGTTTTACAAATGTATTTAAACTTCTATCTAGATTGAATAAGTAACTCATATTGCATTCTCTGGGTTTTACAAAAGTATGTCACCGTAGTGCAATGACGGTGTCAATGGGAATAAAGAAAGGGCAGTGGTATTCATAGTTTTCCCCTTGTGTTACAACAGAGACATCTATGAATGCTGCTGTGAAGCCAGCCAATTAAAAGCAGAAAAGATGGCCTTGGAGCTGTACATTATTGCTCCCTGTAGCATTTCACCGACAATGTTTTGCATGGAAAAATGCCCATCGATGGAAATAAATATTCCTCACAATGCTATGCAAATGGCATTGCTTTGTGGGCAACTCCAAATAATGGCTGTCAAGGGGTGGGTACTCACAACGGGGTGAGTAACATTAGTAAGCATTGCTGTGTTTTCTGCCTGATGATAAAGCGGCGTGATCTTCATGTTGGATTTGTATTCAGTTTATATCCAACTGTGTAGTGTCCAGTTAGAATAATATGGTAGAAAATGAACAGGAAATCCTTACTTGTAAATCCACCATTTCCATTCATCGACTTCCACAGCCCTGGTGGATATTTTCCTTCCTTCCATGATGCATTGCATGTTTATAATTAATCCACTAAAGTTTAAATGAAGTCACCATGATATTGATCATTGTGCACGTCGAGGGCAGTATGGATGTCGTTTGCTGGCCACGCTGACTTATGTATATGAGACGGATGGCAAACATCTGACTCATAATTGCTTGGTTAAAATCTGACGCGCGCTCCAACAGTGAGCTGACCGACATTTCGACCGCGAGAGCTTTCCACCTTGTTTGAATTAGTTCAGCTCTGCCCCCCCTCCCTTCCATTCCTGTAATTACTAACCCTGTCTGAATGGACTTAGCGGGCTAGTGTAAAGGGCTCCCGGTGGGCCCCAGCGTGGGTCCTTTCAGCCTTGTATATTCAAGCTC
Source organism: Gymnoscopelus microlampas (assembly GCF_963454915.1). Classification (NCBI taxonomy): domain Eukaryota; kingdom Metazoa; phylum Chordata; class Actinopteri; order Myctophiformes; family Myctophidae; genus Gymnoscopelus; species Gymnoscopelus microlampas. The sequence continues at coordinate 21,322,548 of NC_139946.1, forward strand.
TGCCATTTCACACACACACACACACACACACACACACACACACACACACACACACACAAAATTATTACTGCCGTGAAACTCTGGTAAATGTCATGCCATTCTCCCCCGTGTGGGAGGCATTGCAACCACGGCGGTGGTCAAACAACCCCAGCGCTCATACCAACAGGAGGCCGGACATTTTGAGTGATGGCCATAGATCAGCAAACAGTGCTTCTTCTCCATTTTTTAGCCCCTCTCTTACGAGAAAGAAAATTAGGGAGGGAGAGAGAGAGAGAGAGAGAGAGAATATATAATATATTGCTATGAAACATGAAGTTCAGGATAAGAGATGGATCTTCACTGCTACGGAGCGTAGAATTTGTTGCGAGTATAAGGAGCGAGAGAGAATGAATGGTTTTCATTCATTCATTCAAGGTCTTTCGGATTTCACATCTGTGCAGCATGACACGCATGACACGAGTCAGGTTATAATGCATAAGCTCGCAGCAAGGCCTTGCTCCACTTGACAGTGTCACTTGGCTGTATGCAGTCAGCCACTTGGAGCTGTAGACTACTGCTGCATCTCTTGAATATATCAGTTAGGGATTCTCAACCTTTTGTTGAGCAGCCCTGAGTAACCCTTCCATCTCAAAGGTTCTCAACTGAACTGATAGGAATTCATGTTGTCATTTCAGTTTAAAAAGTTAGGCCACATGTAGCGGGACAACTATAACTCTCAGTCCCATCATTATTTTAGCTATGTCCGTTTTTCTATTTCACAATAGGGGGTCAGCTACTGTAGAGATAGAGAGTAGATACTATGGCTATTTGGGGGTCCTTTCCATGGAAAAGTTTGGGAACCACTGACTTAGACACTCAATCATCGAACTGCACGCTTCCATCGATACCCTCACTATTTGCGATATCATTCCATTTTGCTGATCAGGAGGCACTGCAAAAAGTTACTGTGTTATCAAATGTGTACCACCAAGCGAGGTGTTCAGCATAGCTGAGGTCTGCCTATGATGTATGTGTTTATGTCATGCCACACCGAGCTTGAGGAATGACTTGCAACCAGGATGAATGAGCCGCTGTGGTTTATATAAAGAGAAAAGGGGACAAAAGAAAAACAAAAGTGAAATCGCCCGTGGACATAACAGATTTTTGACTGGTTCATAATTTCTAAGCAAATTTGACATGGCATAGCTCCAGTGTCAAGAAGCAAACTCATGAATAATTGCTCTGTCCTAATCAAAGAAAGATATTAATGTTGGTCAAACATCATTTTGCACAAAAAAGGAATTAAAACATTAATACTTGGTTGCAGATGTATTCTGTTAAGACAAATAAATCAATCTTTTACGCATCCTGAGGCGATTAGGCTGGCAAGGAGCCGTCCCATATGCCAGAAGGCTTCAAAGTGTGTATTTTTACTCAAAAGCGACTACATTCATCATATCGCAGCGTGGTTTCCCGATCAGCTTAAAGTGTCCCAGAGGTGATTCTTCTTTAAAGACATTAATCACGAGTACTTATTACAGATGACCTGCTGATGTCAGGCGCCTCCATTTATCTTAGAAACGAAGACTCCCCTTGCGAACGGTCAAATACTTACACCTGGACCCTTGGATGCCACCCCCAGCTGAGAGGAAGCTAATGGTGGAGCATGTCGGCCGTCTATTTCTGCAGCTTGTTTAGAAGCAGCTCTCATGTCATTACAATATGCTTTAACCACATTAACCCTTACATCCTTCTTCTTCTTTTTTTTTTACTAAAACGTTTTCAAAGTTTTTCTAAAGTTTTCAAGATTTGTCAAAATCTGTCACAGTTGTTGTAAAATGAGCAGATCGCCAAGTTGCTGTATATTGGTGATTTTTGAATAGCCGAAGGATAAAATAGGGGTTAAGTGGTTAACACATCGGGTGCCAGCATTTTTTCATAACAACTTACCGTGGGTGCCAGCATTCTCCCCATTGACTGCGCTTTGCTGTTTAAAGTTTCCGCGTGCGTTACAAGCAAATCCACGCAAAAAAAAGCATCGATTCATGTTCTGCCATGAGCCTGGCTACAGGCTGGAACCATAACATTCCCCTCGCGGGTTACAACGGGGGGGGGATCGCGCATCGCGCATGACCGTTTTTCCCCACAGGAAACAGATTCGGAGATATAGGCGTTTCAAAGTAGGAAATAGACAGGAAGCGGATGGGGGGAAAAAAAGTGTTTCCGGTGAGCGATCTGGCACTTCCTTCGCAGGATTACAATGGGTGCTCCCAGAGCTGCTCTAGCCCCGCCCGCGCGGAGAAAAAAAAAAAAAAAAAAAAGACTGAAATCACGGTTCAGACCGTGTTCGGCACCGAAGCTTCGGAACCACCACTATGTAAACACACGGTTCAGACCGTGTTTGGCACCCGATGTGTTAAGAATGAATCAACCGGCCCACACCTATAAAGAGAGAGACACCAGCACTCTCTCGCTCTCTTCCTGCTCTTGTCCTCCTGCTCTTCTTCTCTTCTACTCGGATCCCAAAGGACATGGGGGGTGGGAGAAGATGTGTTGGGCGCAGTCCTATGACAATAGGGACTTTAAGCTTTCTGTTTTTCAGTACGGCGACGCCAGGCGGAGTGCGGCTGCTATGACGCAATCGCCGTAGCAGTCAAAATCGTTAAGCAAGCAGCCGTCGGCGACGGGTTCCCACCCCTTTTTGGTTTCCATGGTGACGCGTCTATGCAGCTCACCTATTTTTGACGTTGTAGACACTACGTGGAACGGTAGCTTCTGGCGTAGTAAAATAGGCTGCGGCGACGGCAGGTTTATCTATCGAGCGCTGATCATTTCCGGTTACCGTAGTCCTCTGCCGTAGCAGTCCATTGCTTAAACTCCGTAATCATCTCTACCACCGCACCCTGGCAGAGCTGTCCCCTGAAACGGCTCTCTCTGGACTCTGAAAAAAAGGACTGTCGTGAAAAGCCTGCCAGCCAGGTTGTATGATTCTCGAACATGTGAATTGTGGCAACATCTAACGATATGCTGTATGTATGGGTCGGTTTCTTCCTCCCTAAGGCTTCATGATCCATTCTTTTCCCCTTTCTCATGTCCAGACAGCGTTGTGTCATTTAAGTACCTGTTCATTTCTTTCCCCACACGATATCCTATGTTTTACTTTATCTATTAACATTTAAGCCCTCATTTCAGTGGGTGAACTAATACTTTCCTTTTGGTTCTAAGTTATCTAACTGGTACTTTAGTAGTTAACATATCTTGATGGAGAGCCTGGGGTTACATACCAGCCTCCCTCAAAGTATGGCCTACGATTGGAACCTGCATAGGTCTAAGTCATGGCCTTTGATGACAGCACCAGCCTGTCATTAAACGTTGAATGAAAGAGCACATAGATCACATAGTTATGATGTACAACGAAATGCAGTGGCATTTCGGATCATTTTTATGCATTTATTTACCTTAATACATTTCTGAGACTACTTTTATTAAGAAAGCGTTTGGCATTCCTTATTCTCTGTTTACAGTAATACTATTGGGATATTTATTGCAAGTCTGACAAGAACTCGCGTTACTATTACAGTGACGTAAGTTTCAATATATTATTATATATTGTAATAATTCATAAATTATATTTATATGGTTTATGGAATATTACGTCCTGTACCATGCTGAAGTTACGACCGGCATGCTCGCCACAACCACTACAGAGGTTTGTCAAATTATAGGAGGATATTTAAAGTCCTGTTTATTATTGTAGGCCTATATAATAAGTGTCATGAAGCATCAGGGCATTAATTCACACGTTGTGATGCATTGTGAGCTTGGAGATCCATTGTTAGCTTTTGGGAATTAAGACCCATTTGAAACCACTCCCTCGGCAGCGATTGGAGCTATTGTCAGCTGTTCGGACTCCTAACTCCACTTACGCTGGATTTTTGCTCGGACAAAACTCCTAACTCCACTTGAGCTGGATTTGGGTAAAGTGTTGATAATATAATGACAAATGCAAGTATCTGACAATATATAAAGTCACTATACCAGCTTTGATGAGGCAGCATTGCTTTGTTTTAAAAAATATAAGGTTTTCTTCATTTCCTGAAAAAATTGCGTTTTGAAGTTAGCTGGTTGCTGCTGAACAGCAGAGATATACGTACATCAGGATCCCAAATATTTCTGTGAATTTAGGACTGCTTAAGACTGTTGCCTTTCCCCCCCCCAGAAATACACCCACAAATTCCACAGTAAGTCAGGCAACCACAACATCCGTTATTCAATTACATTTTGTTTGTGTTTAGACTGAAGCAACATTTAAATTCCTCGCTTTGCCGGCTTTTGAGCTGCTTGAATGACGGTGCACTACTGAAAGGTCCCGCCATTGTGCCTGCCAGCCAGCCAATCAGCCAGTCAGTCAGCCAGCCAGCCACTCACTCAGTCAGCCAGCAGCCAGCCAGCCAGTCAGCCCATCAGCCAGACAGCCAGTCAGCCAGCCAGTCAGCCAGCCAGCCACTCAGCCAGTCAGTCAGTCAGCCAGCCAGCCAGCCAGCCAGCCAGCTAGCCAGCCAGTCAGCCAGCATGTGATAGTCTGGTCCTCCGAGCTGGAAGACACTGAGCTAATGGGTTAAAAGTGTGTCTCTGTTTCAGAGGCTTGTGTACATTGGGAGGGTGAACCAGAGGTTATGGAAGCTTTTCAATATTTTATAGGGGAAACCCTCCTAGGCCATAATTAGACAGATTACCTGTTAGCCATGCTCCTGTGTGCTGAAATGTTTTTAAACTGCTCTATCCTCCAGGCAAATGGAATGGAAAGTCAAAAAGGATTACACGCTGTCCGGGCAACGTCGAATATGCTATTAATGACCGCGACCAAAGCAGAAAAAGAGAGAGAGAGAGAGCAACTTCTCATGTGGAGTAGTGATTAATTTTTTACTAGTTTTGAGTACAAAAGGTTTGGTTAAAAATTTAACAGCCTTGTGGCTGTCAGTGGCAGTCACATGTCCAGTCTGTTCAATCACTCTTACACAGCCCTGTTTGGGTACTGTAGCTCCGCAATACAACAATACACCAATACACCAAGAGCACAAGAGCCTTAGAAATAGAACAAATAGAGTAAATGGACAATACCCTCGACCCTAAAAACAAGTACACTTAGAAGATAAAAAAGGTGCAGATAAAACACATTAGGGTATGTTCACACTAAGCTCAAAATAAAGTGGGCTATCGTGTTTTATATTATAGCCCAGAATATACCCCTCTAGCCCAGATTAGACCCCCCTTGTGTTTTTCATAAATTATGTTTTTTACATCATAATTATCCTATCTGTCTGTCCTGCCCGGTTCTCCTCAATGACTGGAGCAATTGATCAGAATTTGCACACGGCCATTTACCATTACCATATGTACCAAATGATGACGCCCGTTTTTTTCTTTCCCAAAATGTAAGCTGTTTATTAGCGCTTTTATGTCAACACCGGAGATTCGGAGTTTGGGCTATGGGAGCTATTGTCGCCATGCTTACAGCCGTCCCCATGGTTATAGTGCCCCAAGCTATGGGATGAATGATCAAACTGCAAACTGTGCACAGGCACTGTTAGACAGAGAATGCTGCAAACGTATAAAAGACTTTCATTTATGGCCCATGTCCACACACACTGCGTTTCATGAGAGGGAGGGCGCTTTGGATATCATCTTCATGCCACAAGCATGCAGATTCACAGTTCTAATGTTCTAATCCAGGTGCGACGGGTCCGTGCGTGCGTGCGTGCGTGCGTGCGGGTGGGTGTGGGTGTATGGGATCGTGACGCTCGCGACCGTGAGTGTGTGTGTGTGTATGTGCGGGGCCGCGCGTGTGTGGAGGGCGGGGGGGATGGTTCGCGACGGGTCGCGCGTGTGTGCGTGTTGGAACTGTTTATGAGTGGGTGTATGTGTGTGTTTGCTGTGGGTCCACGACGATGCGACGGGACGTGCGTGCGTGTGTGTTGGAACTGTTGCAGGTACCAAGTACAAAGTCACTTTCCATCCCTGATATACTGTCTCTGCACAGCGCATAATCCAAACTGCACATACTTTGGGTGCTCATATCCCTGGACGGGTATGGACTAGTTTTAGTAATTAAAAAGGGACACAGGTAGACAGACAGATAAAGAGATCTCCATATATGTGCACAAAAGGGACACAGACAGACGGGTGCAACGAGTACTCTGACAAAGCCCCCGACACTATGACTCAGACATATTGGTCGGATCGGCGGTGCGATGTAGGGGTGAGGTCCACGTAGTGCCTGAACTCTAGATGTATGCGGCCCCAACCTCTAGTTTTATAAAAGGCTTCTATGTATCAATTATAAAAACAAATCTAATCATGTGGATCTCTCACAAGGGAACCTTGTAGATACAATGTAGATCTCAGACTTCATGTGGCCAGCCTGTGACATTAGTCATCTACATTATTTATAATAATAATAATATAATACATCTGTGTGTCTGTCTGTGTCTGTGTCTGTGTGTGTCTGTCTGTCTGTCTGTCTGTCTGTCTGTCGGCACATGCCTCTGCAGCTGTTTAGTGACTCCAAAGCGCCACCCCGTAGTTGCATTTGGAACAACATTAGCTGCACGACATGAATCAGCTGCGTGGGGTGCGCCGCATGAAAATGTGTCGCGTGAGAAACGACAAACTCAGTAGGCACCAACTGTATGACATATCTATGATGTATGCAACCCCCTTAGCTTCCATTATAAAATATTTCAAAAAATCATGTGAGAGAAATGCATGTCGGTACTAAGTCAGCCTACTGGGTGTGTGCACAACATTTTTGTCGCTGAACGGTCCAGTGGTTTGCAAGATTAGTTTCGGACAAACACACATGCAGTAACACACACAGACCGACCCTCTTATAGATGGCTAGCCTCCTACAAAGCACGCCGTAAAAGATTACCACGAGGTCAAATTATGACAAATTTAAACCGTACCCACTTATACCGTAGTACAATGTACAGTAGTAGGTTATCAAACATCATTATGTGTAGCAAATAAATAACATTTGGTATGAACACAGTGTTTAATGGCATACTGTTTATATAATGCCCTCCTCTATTGTAATTTTCTGTGAAAATCATCTTTTCATCCTGTTCTGCATTAACCCATTAAGGCCTGAGGTTCTGATTCTACAAAATGTCTTCTAAATCCGAACAGTTTTCTGAAAATGATATATATTTGGCTGCGGACCCCCCATCTCAAAATATTTCGTTCCAGGGACCCCCAGAAGCAAAGATTTGAGTAAAAAAAGTTTGCTTTAAAAGTATATATATTCACAGATTTGCACAAATGTTCAAGATTTTTTTTAAATAGCCAAAGTATAAAATAATGGTTTACGTGGTTACACAGATGCGTTCCCGGGTTTGAATGGGTTAATTCATTCCAACTAATTTTTCTCCTAATATAATCAGCATTGTGTTATTCTATATTTAAACCAGGTAGAGCGCCTATGATGTTTCCCCTGTGGACAGCCAGACCATCTGTGTTGTCATTTTTTTACTGATGACACTGGTGCTTCAGTTGCAACATGCTTTGCGCCTCTCTGCAGCACACTTCTATAGGCTACTTCTATGCTTCTATAAGCCCAGTTGTGTGGAATGTTCAAGGCTACTCTATTGTCTGACTTACTTTTATTCCACAGCACAGTTTGATTAGGTCTTTTCACATCTTTCATATCTTTCATAATATATCCGTTTGCTTTTGTTCATCATGTTAAACATTGGGAATAGGTTTCCTTTAGGTTGTTGCTGTGGTAACTACAACTTGTCAATGCATATTATGATCATGATTCATGAGTGCCTGTTCCATATAGATTTGAGCACGTATGCACGCCTGTATACCGAGAGACTGGCAATGAATGATAATGTGAGCATGTGCCATGTATATTTTCGCCTGTATATTCACATATTCAGGGGTCCTTGAAGGGATTCCAGTTTAACCACTAGAAACCCTACTTTATATATATTTTTGTAATGTTTAAAACAAATTTACAAGGTCAGAAGCAGCTCAGTGGCCTTGTGATTAGAGTGTCCGCTCTGAGATTGGGTGAGTGTTCAGTCCCCGGCCGAGTCATAAGTCATTGGTGGTAAGTCCCTGTGACATACTATCTCATGTCCAGGGGGTGAACTTGTACATCATTTATGGGGGATGTACTTGTAGATCAAGCGGCCTCACACTACAGAAACTAGGCTCCTCACCTACATGGCTTGGCAGGGGCTAAAAGGTCCGAACGCGTTGCACTGTGATGTGTGGGTATAGGCTTGTCATTTTTGCCTTTAATGAACTGCCCAAAATATGGATGCCAGGTTAAGAGGTGTTTATTTCACTGTTAGTTCACCAGAAGTTAGTCCAATGTGAAAATGTCTAAGAATTCCTATTTAGATCATAGGTTTCACTCTCTCCACTGTTATCTCTCCACCTATACAGAGTCCATACACTTATATGGATCAATTTGGGGGTCCTTGACAGGAAATTGTTTGAGAACCACTGCATTACATGTCGCTCTAACCACAAGGCCATCATATTACCAGTGGCATTCACTTCCTATACTGTATAACACCATCCACTATTAAAGCACCATAGAGCTGCCATGGTTAGCTTCAAGCTGAATGACAGCTAAACTTTCTATTGCACAGACACATAATTGAATCACCTTGCATGTATTCTTGATACCCTGGCCCTGGATTTGATTGTGGAGTATGTTGATTTGGAAAGGGCGGGATGGGAATAAGGGAGAAAAACAAGGCCTTCGCGAAATCCTGATGCAATATTTCATAATACTGTAGTGGCGAGATTATACCTAATGAAAGCACAAATGCATCATTTGTGCTTTTCATACTATAGTGCTGAAAGGGCTGCTGCACGCCCCCACAGTTAACGCCATCAGTATGCACAGCGTCGGCCGTGAATCCGCTGGAATCAAAAACCTTGTGGGACCACCACAGAAGGGCCGTGTGGACGTGTGGCTACCTTTCTCACATTTTAACTAAACCGCTGGCTTCTCATCAGAGCTGCGTGAAGGGCTGCATGAAGAGATGTCAGATCCGATGAGAGGCAGTGAGTTGTGCGGTGCCACTAACATGGCTATCAAGCGACTCCTGGGTTTTTAATCAAAGAGCACACAGCTTAGTACTAAAATATACTGGCCGGATCTGCCGGCCTGTTGATATGCCATGTTGCAGAACTACTGGTGTACTGAAGGCTTTCTCTGTTGTTTCTCTCTCTCTCTCTCTCTCTCTCTCTCTCTCTCTCTCTCTCTCTCTCTCTCTCTCTCTCTCTCTCTCTCTCTCTCTCTCTTTGTCCCTTTACTCTCTCTCCCTCGCTCTCTCTCCATCTCTTTATCTCCACTATGATCATCCATAGATCATTTTTGATTGACCCAATTAGACAAGTCCACCATATGATCGTTAGTCTTTATTAGTGTTTCACACTGGACTAATCATGGCATACAAGGTGAGAATGGAGTGCATGGTAACCTGGCATGGGTCTGTCTTCAATAGCAAATGAAAAAGAAATGAAGCAGATGAAAGCAAATGGATTTAACGGGTAATAAATTATGTTCAGCGGCAATCAGTGACCTGCTACAGATACTGTAACAGGTCAGTGGTTTTGGAGTTATTTTTAACCTCTTAAACCCTACATATGCTGTTGTCTGTCAAATTGCAAAAATTAGCAAGCTCACAACGCATCACGTTGTGAGCTTGGCATTGTGAGCTAGGCATTGTGAGCTTCGAGATCTGCCATTTCCCTAAATGTTTGCCTCTTTTCGCCAAACAATCATCAATTTTTGCTAAATGTTTGCCTATTATCACATGCCCAGAAAAGCAATGCTAGGGTTCATGTGGTTAAAGCCCATAAGTTTTAACTAAGCCAATGCATACGCAATTTCTGTAACAGAGGAAGGAAGATATATTATTTTAATGTTGTATAATAGAAGGGTAATGGTTTCAGGTGGTGCTCATTGTCCTTTATTAGCACTCTAATGCCTTGCCCACTTACCTTGATGATGTTTGACAGATGTTCATTGCTCTTACCTTGCCAACCTTGCACTTAGTAAATCAGTTTGCATATGAGAGTGTCTGCTAAATGCCTAAATTGTAAATTGTAGGCCGTAGGCTACCTTCCCAATGGCTGACCCCAACAATACCTCCCCCAAAGACTACTGTCAAAACCACTGCATCTGAAACGAATATGATACCTGCCACTGAAATAACGTTGCACCGTGATGTTTCCAATTAATTAGTAGTCACAGTGTTAATTAGCATACCTCATAATCATCATCCTCTCCCCCCTAAACTTCCTTCAAGCAAATGCAACTCTAGGTGCCATTGCGGCTGCGGAGTTGCTTACTACAGAATTTCCGCCTCAAGGGCAGATTTGAGTGTGCGTCAGCCAACAGTTATGCTCATTATTTAAAATTTGTGGCTTTGGTGACATCCTTTAAAGACATAATGAACCAATATGAGCTGCGCTGTCGGAGGGTGGAACATGTAGGAAGTGAGCGACAGAGCATTGCACCGCTACCGGCGTGCAGTCAACTCCCCAATGTGGTGAATGGAGGGGAAAAAGGTAATTTGTGAGGAGACCTCTACCTGCCAAGATGATGAAGAGTTCTCCTTTGTTGATTTCCCCTTAAGTGTCTCCCAGTCAGGAGTCATAAGAGAGCAAGGCTTACGGTGACACCTTCACTGCCAGTCGGGGTGAAGGGGGTCCACTCGTGACGCTTTCCGCGGGTTTTAAAATAAAGAGCATCATTATGTTTTGATACAGATGCTCTGTCATTGGCAGAGGTAAAAAAAAAAAAAAAAAATGGAAGGTATTTCCTCTTCACCGTGTGACATGGTTGCCTTTGGGCTTAACTGTGTGACAGTATTTGTAAACAGATTAAACTTTCCTCGAGGAACGCGGTAGGGTGCTCGGTAACCAGGGAAAACGCTTTACTTGGGAAGGTGGATGCTTTGGGGAACTAGCTGTGGTTTAACCACATTAACCCTGGAGTTTTTTTTTCTAAAATAGCAGATCTACAAGCTCACAGTGCGTCCAGTGCTTGTCTTTGCCTGGATTTAACAATTAGTGGGCTAGTAGATCGCTATTTTGCAATAGTCAAAGGGTGGTTAACATCAAGTGGTTAACATTGACTGATGACTTTATTTGGAATACTATTAGTGTTGTATTCGTATTGTAGAGCAAGTACACTCTGGTCCTTAAATGCAGCAATTCAATAATGAAGTTGTGTGTTATTATCAAAGAATGATGTTCCTCTTTTCAGTGATGTTTTCTTTTTGTAATGGAGTTGTTTTACATAATGCATGTGCAATTAGGAACCACTGCTCTTTGTTGTCTCCACCTGTGATTTACTTTGCAAATCATATTACCGATGCTTTGTTTAAAATCCAAGTGTACTTTGGCCCCTGAATGTTTGCGTTATGGAATTTAGTAAGTTGTTGAATGAGGCTCAGTTGCTATTGCTGATGGCATTCTATGTATATACACATTCAAAATGCATAGGACAATATCCAAACGGCTTTTGTGATACTGTAACATTATTTGTCAGTAGTGGAAAGTAACTAAGTACATTTACTCAAGTATTGTACTTAAGTAAAATTTTGAGGTATTTTTACTTTCTTCAGTTTTCCAATTTTCAATCATTTTACTTCTACTCCACTACTGTACATCTCAGAGGCAAATATTGTACTTTTACTCCACTAGAATTATTTGACAGCTTTAGTTACTAGTTACTTTCCAGATTTTGATTATTATCACAAAACATACATTAACCACTTCAGCCCTATATATATTTTGGCCATTTGAAAATAGCCCATCGACGCAACTTGTAGATCTGCTATTTTCAAAAGATTTGTTTACATTTTGAACTTGTGAAATGAGACATTCTGCATAATGAGTACTTTCTACTTTTGGTACTTTAAGTACATTTTGATTCCAATACTGTTGTACTTTTACTCAAGTACATTTTGAATACTGGAATCTTACTTGTAACAGAGTAGTACATTGCAGTATTGATAGCTTTACTTAGAGCCTATGAGTATATTCAGCTGTGGAGTATTGTCCCTACCATTTCAATGGAATTCCACAGTAAAAGCATATACCACTTTTTACTTTTTTTTATACCACAATTTCCATGGGAATCTCAAAATCTACATGATCAGATGTTTTACTTAACATAACATATTTCTTAATCAGATGCAATAGCAGTTAACTTATAAGACATAATAATGTAGGAAGTCAGACAGTGCAATTACTACAATATATGTTATTAGCCTATTGCTCATCCTGTGGCGTATAGGTTCCATTAGGCTTTGTACATCACCATGAAACCCCTGATATTTGAATCTCCTTCCCGTCTTTGATAATATTCATTCTTTATGAGATGACCACTCTTGAATTGATCTTACAGCAGCATCGCTGGCGCCCCCGGGTGATGTTATGATATGAGTCAATACGTATCTTACGTATTGGCGCTGTGGGTGTATATTCCACAAGGCTTAAATGTTTCACACAAAGACGAACGAGATGCAGACAGGTGTTGTTTTAACAAGCAGCATGCACCTACTCTAAAGCACATCCCTTAAGTGAGATGCAGTCAGGAACGCATCAGGATTCCCATCTGTCATAAAGAGATGGAGACTGGCCCAGAGGAACTCTCACAGGTAGACACAGCCTGCGGGAAAATCAATAAATAACCTTCGCCACAGATGAATAATATGCTGTCAGACTTCATGATGGCATAAAATCCTCGTTTGTTCCCAATCAAATTTAATTACAAGTTGTAAAGGCTTCATGATAGTCAATGTCAGCACATTATTCAGAGGTGCAGTGCAGGAGGGCCTGTCTTTGCCTGGATTTAACAAGTACAAAATGACCCAATTTTGTGACTTCTCATCTTTGAAAGAAAACGGTGTTCTTATATTTTTGACATAATTTCTTAGGCATCAAAGAAGGCCTGGCTGAGAACCCATAATTCTGTCAGCATCAATTGCGAAATGACGTGTCAAAGTGGAACAATTGAATGGCTTCCAACAGATTTATAGCTAACATATCTGGGACTGCGAACCTGGCAAAGAAATAAACCTACTTCTTTAATAATACTTCCAAAGAACGTGTTATTTTCTGTCCTGAATAGAGCTGACAAGGTACTTTATATCTAAATGCGTGCTGGGTTCCTCTGGGATCAAATTAGTAGCTTACTACTGAGAGGGAGTGATGGCTGAGCATGGTCAGGAATTACTTATCAAGATCCTGTTCAGTCTCTCAAGAACCTTTCATTCATTTTCCAACTACAAGAGGATGACATTGTGAACTGTAATTGACGGTAATGATTATCATGGAATGGGACAACAAGGAGTGAGTTTTCCGTCCAAATGAAACTTGTCTGGACATGCGGGGAATACAAATAGTGGCTTTTCTGAGCCCTGAGGGGTTCCCTCTGAATATTATTGCTGGGGAAAAAAACTGCATTGCAGTGTAATGCATTTTCATGTCTTGTGAGTGATCATTTTTTCTGCTTCCCAATGGAAACTTCTGGACCATATGCTTCCCATGCATGAGGTGTTTCCAAAAAGTGTTTAAGTGGAGAGAAAAAAAGGAAAACAAAAAAAGTTAAACCTCTGTATTCCAATAGTAATCATTTTGTGTTCAGTAACAAGGGGTCTCCCTATTTCTCCACCTCTTTAACAAACAGAAACTCTATTTTCTGGTCAGGATAACACTTTTATCCAACCAGGAGAGAGAACCCCACAAAGATAATTTATCAGCTTTGATTATAGCACTTCCATTTTCACTTATCTATCCTGTATCATGTATGAGTTCTATCTCCTAATTCAAGGGTTTCCAAAATGTTCTGGCCACGACCCCCCAAAATAATCATATTTGAACTGGGGACCCCCCACCCTGACTAGCACAAGCACTTGGAATTGTAGGAGTGGAGGCATTACAATTAGTTTGACTCGGTTCCACAGATAAATATTGTGAAAATAGCCAAACTACAAGCTCACAAGGCCTCACCCTGCTGCGAGGTGTTGTGAGCTTGTAGATCTGCTATTTTTTACAATGTTTGTCTCTTTCTTACGTAATATTTGACAATTTGGACAATTTGGTATTAAAAAGGTCTTAAAAGTCATTAAATTGTAACTTTTAACCTTAGAAATGTGCAGATAACCTGTATTTTTTGTTTAGTGTTAAAGAGCTGGAGAGACTGGGAGACCCCCGTTATTGTACTCAATAGTAATGACTGCTTTTGGAATGTAGAGCTATTCAACAAAAAATTATAATACATCACTTACACCCCCTTTAGCCATGTTTATCACGTTGCGTCAGCTACGATTTACTTAAAACGTCAGCAGTGTGGAAAAAGAAATCACCTCTGCTCGTTTCAGTACCCAGAACGCTGTCTGTCACAGATTTATTTTGTCTTTAATTTTTTTAATCGAACTTTCCATAACACTTTTCAGAAGCCTGTTCTAATTCTCTTGTTTATTTTTTTAAATATCAACAGTGTGCAGAAAGAAAAAAAAGAAATACCCCACCCTTGCTCTGTTTTGGTACCCATAATGCTGTCTGTTAGAGCAGTGACGCCCTCTCACAGTTGTCACAAGTGCTCTGTCTCGTGTCTCCCCTCAGACTGCATTAGTGTCAGCCGGCGCTCTACTCCCCTTATTGTGTGTAATCATTGCTTTGTCTCTGGTGCCCTGACACACACCTCACTGCATGCAACTTCCGCAGTCCCAGCGGCCCCCTTCACCACCATCACTGCCGTCACCACGAACCGCCACCAAATCTCTCTGCCGCCCCCTGCGCCACTGAGCTGGAGCTCGGCTCACACCTAAAGGGATTGCTGTCATGCTGAAAAGGCCACACTTGCCATGCCTGACAACTTGTGTATTTGTACGCCGAGATGCAAATGTTTCCCTGCTGATATAGTTTTGTCACTTAACCCGCTGAGACCGGGAACGCATATCTGTGTGTCATTTTAAGATTTTAAGACTATTTTAGAAAAAAAGTGAAAAGTTGTACAAATCTTTGAATATATATTTTTGAAAGTGAACATTTTTAACTCTGTTACAACTTCCGGGGGTCCCTGGAACAAATTATGTTGAGATGGGGGTCCACGGCCAAATGCATATAATTTTTGAGAACCACTGATATTATAGCAACATACATACGTTTTTTTTTAAAAACGGTTTAGAAGACATTTGTAGAATCCCCAGAAACAAAGATTTGAGCCACAAATGTTCGCTTAAAAAATATATTCAAAGATTTGCACAAATTTTCATTATTTTTCAAAAAAATTGCAGATCTACAAGCTCATCGCGCTATGAGCTTGTATATCTGCTATTTTTGAATAGCCCAAAGAAATCTAAAAATGACACACAGATGCGTTCCCGGTCTGAATGGGTTAATGGTGACCCCCACTCGTGCGCCATTAAGCGAGGTAGGCATTCCACGTCTCACAGAAGCAAAGCTTTTTCTTTTTTTTCCTCCTCGCAAACTCGTCCCCGTAGGATATTTTCAATACTTTTGTCCCTCTTGTTATCCACATGCCATTGTGTGCAACGCAAACCCATTTTCTGCTTTATTTGTCCCCCGCTGCACGGTGGTGCTGAGAGCCCACAGGGGGGGGAGGCTTGGCGGGTGGGGGGTGCTCTCTTCCCCCACTTTCTGGCTGGAAACTTTCTGCTTTTGTGTAAGGTCTTATTTCTGTCTAAAGATGACACCTGGGAATACTCCTGCTGGGTTTGACAGAAATGGAACTGAAATTAATAGGATTAAAAGCTATAATCATAAAAGCCATAGCATTACCGCTTTAGATATATTTTGATCACGCTCTTTATTTCATTAGTGTTTGTTTCTTCTTACCCCTCCTCCGCCATCAAGCAACATATTGCTTATCACAGGAAGATTTCAACAGCAAAAAAAGCATTAATTACTAGATGTTGGCTTTGCTATTGCACTTGAACAGTGAACAGTGACACCGTTCTTTGGTATATTAACAACTCTTCAGACCACTGATGTGATTTTCTATGGCGTGGCTGAGGCATTTAGTAGAGTGTTCAAGTGTCTGTCTGTCTGTCTATCCGGCTGATCTTGCAAACCACTACCGATCAGCGCCAACTTTCTTGTGCACGCTGCCAGTTGGCCGAGGACGAATAATCTTCACATATTGCGAATATTCTTCTGTGTGAATATTTTCCCTCCATATTTGAGCGATACTGTTGTCATCACCATGACGTCAGAGAAGCCGTGCTCGTTCATAATGTGTAACACTATACTTTCAAAGTGCCAATGGAAGTGGGGGCCTCTTGCATATTAGTGTACTTTCTCATTTACCTCATAGTTATGGCTAATTCCACATAACAGATGTGACCCAGAAGAATCGACGCAAACTTAATTTTGCATCGAAAACCGTTTCTTAATCTATGTTGAATATGAACACTAATAAATCATCCGCTCCACTTTGGACTGCCATGTGCAACACATGAACCATATGGCACCATACTCTTTGGGTGCCACACAAGGGTTTGGCTCGTCTCCATGGCGCACATAGTTTACCATGTTAGCTGTCACCGCCTCGGTTCCCAGAGACGGTGTGTCAGCAATCACTGTAACCAGTCAGCATTGTTATGAATAAATTCTAGTGGTAACCCTTTGAGCCTTTCCTATATTCTGGTTGTTGGTGTGCAGGAGAAGCTGTCATGAGGCCAAGGACTTTCAAATCTGTCCTCTCAATGTTTTTCATTCTCCCGTCATCTTAAGCCAGCAAACTGTTTAGAGTAGCAACACACATATAATGCATTGTGAACAATATCAATGAAACCACGCTGAGTTTGAGAGAGAGACAGAGTTTGCCTGTCCTTGAAAGTTAATAACCATCATTACAATGTCTAAAGCAGTGTATTTTAGTGGCACTCGGAGCTCCAACTGTTTTGTACATCTTCTTGTGTGTTGATCTCAAGTATGGTACAGTATGCAGAGTGTGGGTAAGCAAGGCTCTCCCGTCATCTCGCAAAATGCTCACTATGGGTCAGAAAGATTAATTGAATAATATGCTACTTTTCCATGTGAGTGCTCTACAACAGTGAGAGAGGCCTTGTCTCCGTTTTATGCAAAAGTTGAGGATGTATCGAGGGAAGGGGAAAAAAAACCCAGCACGCCTTCTTTTGACACCTTGCCGCTTTCAAGGACATGCCATACATAACACATGAATACCTGGGGGGATATGTTATGCCTGTTTTTTCCCTTCTTTTCTCTTAAAAGTACATGTTTCATACTATGGTGGAATGAAGTGTATCTCGTTCCCTTCCCCCCCCCCTCCTCCCATTCTTTTTAATTAATTGTGAAGACTATCATACTTGCACACTAACACGGCTGGAGTTTCTAAATAGGTAGCGGAGAGCAGGGGAGCCATATGGTGTTGTCTGACATGAGGAAATTAGGCCACCAATGCTGTCTGTTCGTTGTCACCAACCCGGCCACCTGCTTCGCTTCTGCAGCAGGTAAACTAGCCGAGGCACTTATTTTATTTTCCCCCTCGTTCTCATGCTTCCCGCCCATCCACCCACTTTCAACTTGTTATATGTTTATAACATGGGCATTAACGCAAACCCCCAAACGCTCAAAAGGACATCTTGCCTTTTTATTACAAATTAGCTAGTGATATAGTGGAGTTTGTGTTTGCCAGGATTTGCTCCAGCGAGCTTGGAGGTTTTGTTTGAATCTAAAGGTAATTGGGTACGTTTGTTTTGTAGCCTGATCAGCGAGACGCAGGCGGATGGACTGGAGGATGCCATATCGGCTTACTGTAGGTTAGGTCCTTGACTTTAGGATGCTGAGAAGCTGTGCCAGAGCATGGCTGCGTGCGCGCACACACACACACACACACACACACACACACACACACACACACACACACACACACACACACACACTGTCAGATTGGGTCCTTACTTAGTATAAAACGGCTTCCAACTATCTGCTACAACACTTCCATGTATTAACCCATTAAGATCTGAGGCAGATTCAAAAAATGCCTTCTAAATCCTAACAGTTTTCTGAAAAAAAAAACGTATGTCGCTATATCAGTGGTGCTCAAACTTTTTTCATGTCAAGGACCCCCAAAATGATATGCATTTGGCCGCGGACCCCCATCATCTCAAAATATCTTGTTCAAGGGACCCCCAAAAGCAAAGCAAAGAAAGAAAAATATATATATATTCAAAGATTTTCGCAAATTTGCACGATTTTACAAAAATAGCAGATCTATAAGCTTGTCGCACGGCACAAAGTGACACGTTGTGAGCTTTTATATTGGCTATTTTTGAATAAGTGTAAAAAGTATAAAATGGTTAAAGTGGTTAAAATCGAAGGACTTTCCTGGTTTTAATGGGTTAAAATGGGTTTCAGCGCTTACCACCTCTACCATCTCAATGCAAATAACATAACATCTTACCTACTGTACCTCAATCTTACAGAACAATTTTAGGCTACGCTTTTTTTGTGTTAGTGAATTATGTACAGAACCTTTTTCATGATGCTAGCGATTGATTCTGGTCCCCATGTCCAGTGTTTATTGCAACGGTGCAGGTCTCCTCGTTTCCAGCACAAATCAAATCACAATGGTTCTGCCCTCTATGGGTTGAAAATGTTCGCTGACATTGCACTGTACAGTAATCTGCACCTCTGGGTACCGTACTGTACAAACCAGTGGTGTGTAGCACTCTAGAGCGCCGTTCCAGCACTTATTGTTAATGCTCAAAACATCTTTTAATAAAAATAGCAACACGTTAATGCATCAACAAAAGTTAATAAACAACAGCTACACTACAGTATGAACTGAGTTTATAAAACTCTGATTTTGGAGTAGTTGTACATTATTTTAACCTGTATGCCTATCCGATATGTCCAGCTTGTCCACATGAGCTTTAGTTCATTCTGCGTAATAACGTTCCCCTCTCCTTCTCTCGTGTTTTCTCCTCCTCTCTCTCCTCCTTCAGAGTGATGTAGCTTGGTCAGTTTCATGGTGCCCAGGCTGGCCTGTAGGCCTACTTTATCGTCTACATCAGTGGTTCTCAACCTGGGGGTCGCGACCCCCAGGGGGGTCGCCAAATAATTTGGGGGGGTCGCCAGATTTTTTGGATGAATTTGAAAAAAAAAAAAAAAAAGGTTTTTTTTTTTTTTTTACAAAATATTTTTTTATGTTATCATTAATTCATGTTTTATCAGTTAATTTACTAAATTTATCCACTTTTTGCAAAAATGTTTTGATAATAAACAATTATCAAATAACCTATTATAATTAAATAACCTTCGCGCGCGCGAACGGGACCGTGCGCGTGCACGCGGGGGGTCGCGGGAAATAATATCATTATTTTGGGGGTCGCGGCCTGAAAAGGTTGAGAACCCCTGGTCTACATTCCTGTAGCATCCTGTCTTTATTTCTCTCTGACACCCACTGACTTGACATGGTTGACATGTTCACTGTAGTTAGCTAACTACAAAATTGTTCATAACTAATTTGTTCTTTTAAAACTTTAAAGATACTTAACTATTTTCAAATCCCTATTTTGGGCATGTCATTAGAAAAAAAAATCGAAAATAAACTTTAAACATTTTTCAAAACATTGTGACATTTTCAGCGTTAAAATAGCAGGTCTACAAGCTCGGCTATTATCTCTCTGTTTGTAGTACAACAAAGTATAAAGGGCTTAAGTGGTTCATTTCTCTTTCCTAAAAGATAACAATGTCACGTATAATAATGCTTGTCACGCTGAGGAAGGCCGTGTGTGATCTACTGCTGGGGATACATAATAAACAAGAGATCCTAAAAGGACCAAGTGAGTGCTGGTGATCTTTTCAAAGACACTGTTTCTGCCAGAATCGTGCATCCGATACACGTGAACTGTGAACTATTCAACTGATGAGTGCTTGCCTTTCTCTTTTTCAAGTATAATATGCTTATCTTGCACCTATAATTGACAAAGCATGCAGGTTATTGATAACACGTGTCAGTTTTTACTTTGAAGCTGTTTGGCAATCTCATTGTACGGTTCTGTTTTGCATTGGAACCCTAAAAGGTACATTGATTCATTGAATTCACTTTTGACATGTCTGCTGCCTGGCAACTACAGCGCAGTGAGTGCACCAATGGCACAGCCTGTCTTTTCTAATTGGCTACCTTTTTTTATTCCGATGGTGACTTCATACAATACTGTGCTTCAGGACAAAATAAAATTGCTATTTTATTTTTAACATAACATACTTACTAAATCACTCTGGACCACCGTCTTGGTGGTACTGTAAATGGGTGCCCTCGTTAAAAGCTCCCTGCCCACTGCCCACTTTTCTAGGTTTCAATGCCTTTTTATGGTGTGGCTCTGTAGGACGCTAGCTGTCTATCAGAGGGTGTGTGTGTGTGTGTGTGTGTGTGTGTGTGTGTGTGTGTGTGTGTGTGTGTGTGTGCGTGTGTGTGTGCGTGTGTGTGTGTGTGTGTGTGTGTGTGTGTGTGTGTGTGTGTGTGTGTGTGTGTGTGTGCGTGTGTGTGCGTGCGTGTGCGCCCGTGCGTGCGTACGTGCGTGTCCGGAGCTCATCTTGCAAACCGGCGGACTGTTCAGCACCAAATTCTTTGTGCACACTGCCAGTAGGCCAACTTAATACCTAAATACGTTTTTTCATGTATGTTTTATATTTTCAGAAATATTTCATTTTATTATGGAAATCAATGGGGCTAGGACCAGGCCTTGCCCAGATTTGGAGTCATACAGTACGTCATAGATACGTCATAGCCGATTGACATCACAGGCTGGCCACAGAGATCCACATGGAGCCATGCCATTATTGGACTCCATATGTTAAGGAGTAGGGATGTGCCGATATATCGTCCCACGATATATCGCGATACGTTTTCGCGACGATATGTATCGTTTTGGGGAAAAAAAATATCGTTTTTGAAAAAAAAAAAAAAATCTTTTTTTTTTTTTTTTTTTTTTTTTTACAATCATAATAATTAGGCATGCAAACGTCCCCGAAGTGAAAAGAGTGACAACATGTTTTTTTTTCGGGTCAGGTGTCATACTATTTGGATTCAAAACGGCTATTGTAGCTGAAAAGCTACAAGTTTGCATGTCTGAATAATGCAAAAACAGAATTATTTGTTTGCATTTTCTTTTTTTCTCCTCCATATATTTTCATAATAAAAAAAGTGCGTATCGTATCGTATCGAAATCGTATCGAAGTTGTGAGCCAAATATCGTATCGTATCGTTTGGTGAAATTAGTGTATCGGCACACCCCTATTAAGGAGGCATGTCAAAGCTAAAGTGAGATTATTAGTTCCTCTTACACCTGAGGCTGAAATGCCTTCTAAATCAGTAGTTCTCACACTTTCAAAATGTTTCAAAAATAGCAGATGTATAAGCTCACAGCACGGCATGAAGTGACGCAAAAATCTAAAATGACTGGGAAAGATGCTTTCCCAGTCATTTTAGATTTAATGATTTAATGTTTTTTTCCGCTGTAAATGTTTTACTCTAAGGAAAATGTTTATTCTTCAGTGTCCTGTTCCACTGACTGTACTGTAGGTCCTCCATGTGTGTAATGCAGGACTGGTCGTGTTGCATTAATCGTTTGATGTTCAACTACCACTGCACCGCATCCAAAGCACATTCACTGCATGTATGAACCTCATACCTGGCCATAAAGTGTGTCTGATTCTAATCCTAATCCATTCTGATTAGGAATTTATCTCTTCTTTACACATTCCTCTGAGCCACACGAATATACACATTTCACCAAATGCCCCAGGCAGCCCGAGCCATCAGCCCGAGTTGCCATTCTATCCTCACAATGTCAGAAACAATCAATATGTTTGAATGTGGCAAGCTGTGAGATAACGGCGTGAAAAACATATGGCGTAACTAACACAGCCTCACCAGTTGTCAGACAGTTACTTAGGTCACATTACAAGCTGCTGAATCTCACTCAGAATAGATACAGCATATTTGAAGCGGACCTCAATGCCAAAGAGAACAAACTCTGGGGACAGACTGAACTGAACTGGGAGGGGGAGGCACTTAACCCATTGAAAACAGGAAAAAAGCATCTGTGTCATTTTAGATTTTAGCGAAAATAATAAAATAGCAGCTCACAGTGCCGTGCTTGCGAGCTTGTACTGTACATCTGCAATTTTTGAACATTTTTTAAACATCTTGAAAGTGTTTTAAAAATGTTGAGTAATTTGGAATTACAAAAGAGTTTGAGAACTACTGATTTAGAAGGCATTTGTAGAGTCATTGGCCTCGGGTCTTAATGGGTTAATTTTTTTCGGTGTCAGAATGAATTTTTCATGGCTGTGCTGTAGACTCAGCGAGGCTCCTCAGCACACTGATCTACAGTGGAGAGAACTGTCATCTCCGTTTTGGCAGAGGCTCAGTGGCTACACCCAGCTGCTACCTGTGTGTGTGTGTGTGTGTGTGTGTGTGTGTGTGTGTGTGTGTGTGTGTGTGCTGCTGGTATGATGATGCTATGATAGTTGTTTTAGATTGTCCTCTGTCCCATCCGCTTCCACTGTGTCCTTCACTTCTTGGATGCCTGGGGAAACGACACCAGGCAGCCAGAATTTTTATACAATGCTTTCCAAGTGATTTATCCTTCACTTTCAATATCCAGGATAATTAATTCATGCTTTTCAGGAGTTTTGATTACAGTGTGTTTATTCACAATGGCTATTCAACTTCAACCAGATCTCAGCGTACATCTTTTTTAATTTTTTTTGTACTGGTGTGTCCTCTGCATGCTGATACATCTCCTGACGTCACATTTCATGTAGCCCATTTCATATGTTGTAAAGTTTTAGCACCCTTGTAATGTGTACATGCTTGCTCTTCCATAATCGTTGATTTACAATGTATAAGGAAGGTGACATTCAGTACATGGGTTGTGCCTTGCAAACATGAACTCTCGTCTTTGTCTCCGCCGAAGGCCTGAGACCATGTTTTCACTCCTGTCTGTCCGTCCGTCCGTGTTTGTTTGTGTCTGTCTGTGAGCAGCTAATCTCCGTCACCAATGGACCAATCTTTGCACCACACTTTGCACGCACACTCTCAGTAGGCCAAAAAAGAACCTTAAACTCCAATTTGTCTCCCTTATGGTGGCGCTATAACAGGCCGCTTCATGTTTTGGTCCATAACTCTTGACTTGTAGGTCGTACAAAAAATAATTTAAAAATCGAATTAAAACTGAATTCCTTGGATCATGACGCAACTCCCCATATACACTGGCCATTTTGTGTTTTCTTCACACTTTTTGGTACTACTCCTACACATTTTGTCATGTAATCAATATGTATCAGACACAGTCATATTTTTCTGATTCCATTCCATTTGGCTATGACTGACTTCCAAATCTTGCGGGTCCTGTTTTTTTTTAGTTTGTATTATTTCTGCAATCTGCCACAATGCTCTGAAGAGTCTTCTAAAATAAAGCCTTTTGGTCCACACAGCAGGGAATATTGGCACGTCTTAGCCATTGACTGAAGATGAGTTGAGAAGGTCTCCCTGTTGATTTGTCCTCCATCAGCTGTCACCAACTACTCTAGACCTCTACTTGAACCTTGAATGTGCGGGGTTCTGGCCTTGGTGGTGATTTTCTTTTTTCTCTTTTAGGCTATTACTCGCTTAGGGCCCCACAGAGCCTGAGGAGGAATTAATGATTGATGAGACCTCTCAGAATCTGTTTATTGCTCCAGAGATCCTTACATGAGTGTGGAGATTGTATTGCTGTTGTGCCTCATAGAAGATCATAAGGCTACTGCATCATTGAAGTGTATTACAATCAAGGTTAGATTCGTTTTTTGCAAAGCAGATCAGCATTAACATTGCTGCTCACTGGTGAGTAGCTAGGCGTAGGCGTGTGCTCTGAGGATGTGTATGGTGATGTGTCGAGTTATCATATAAAAAGTTCCATAATTCCCTCGACCTTATGCCTTCACCACTGTTGAAGGCCAGCTGACATTGTACATATCAGCATGCCATCTCATATTTACTGTTGAGAGTCTGTACATAGCATTCATATATTCATTGGCGATGTACATTCATGCATAATATTCACTTGTGATAGATTGTACATTTGTACTTATATTTATTATAATAGAATATGCATTATGTTGAAGATTTTTTAAATACTGCTCACCACCTACAAGGCCCTTTAAAAAAAAAACTGTCTCCCCCCTTATACTGCTCCAACCTCCTCCACCATCATGCCCCTTCCCGCTCCCTAGGTCGGGTGATGCCTACTTCCTGGTGATCCCCAGGACAAAGTGCCCAACCTGGTGTGACAGCAAGGCCGTTTTCTCAGTTGAAGACGCCTCCCTATGGAAGTCACTCCCAACTCACATCAAAGATGCCCCACCCTCTCCTCTTTTAAAACCGCCCACAAAACGCACCTATTCAGACCTCCCTTCCCCACATTTTTGTTTGTTTAGTTTTTACCACTTATTTTCTCTTATTATTTTGTTTTGATAAAGAGTCTTTGAGTGCTTTGAAAAGCGCACTATACATCTGATTTATTATTATTATTATTGTTATTACTACTACTACTACGTTAACCATGTGCAGGTGTCTAGTGATATTTTATTTTATCTCATTCTTATCTCTTTATTCGTACCTGTGCCTCTCCCATGTGTTTCATGCTTATGGCATGTTGCTGCCACAACACCTGAGTTTCCCCATGGGGATCAATAAGGGTTTATCTTATATTATCTCACTTCAGAAGGTGACAAGGCCTTGTAGCTGCAGTCAATACACGTTAGTTATTGAATTAATCAGTTTTATTGCTTTTGCTCGTCGTGCATTTCTGATATTTTGTTCGCTCGGAATAGATTCCACACAATAAAAAAACAGTCCATATGCTGCATTTATATACAGTTGGTATGTTGTTTCGACTCATCGTTATCAGTTAGGAGCCGTGTGAGGAAAAAACAGAAGTATGTGTGCACCTCAGCAGCTGGCAGACGCTTAGGTCACATTTCAAGCTGTTCGGTTCCACTAAGAATGAAGACATTTGAAGCGTACCGCCGTGTCTCAGGAACACACTTTAGGGACATTATAGCAGACTCCTTCGGAGGTGCTTAATGTTTTTCGGTGTTCAGATTAATTTTTTATCATTGCACTGTAGCCTCAGCGAGGCTCCCAGGCTCTCACTGTTCTACTGCAGAGACGACTGTCATCTCCATTTGGCAACAACTCACGAGCTACACCGGGAGAAATATCAACACAGGGGCTTTATTACCTGGGAAATTAATGATCTGCGAGACAAAGATGTAATGGCTGCACCATCTGTAAGAAATCATCCTAGATGGGGACCTTTCTCCCCTTCTTATCTACATCTGTCTATTCAGCCGTTAACTCTCCAGCAATATAAATCAGTGAGCTACTTACCACTGTAGAGGTCGTGGCAGTTAGCAAATACAATCTTGTGATTGATTAGTCGCAATTACAGTTAAACAGGAGTTAGGTTTTCAGATTTGTTTATGACCACTGATGGTTTTGTC
Organism: Gymnoscopelus microlampas; assembly: GCF_963454915.1. Lineage (NCBI taxonomy): Eukaryota > Metazoa > Chordata > Actinopteri > Myctophiformes > Myctophidae > Gymnoscopelus > Gymnoscopelus microlampas. Next base: position 21,348,114 of record NC_139946.1, read on the forward strand.
ATGTGCTTTATTACATTGTATACTATTATTCAGTGGTGTAAGGTAACTAAGTACATTTACTCAAGTACTGTACTTAAGTACAGTTTTATGGTATTTTTACTTTAGTGGAGTATTTCCATTTTTTTTTTACTTATACTCCACTACATCTCAGAGACAAATATTGTACTTTTACACTTATTTATTTGAAAAATGTAGTTACTAGTTACTTTGTAGATTTGAATTATTATTACAAAACAAACATTAACCTCTTCAGCCCTATTTAAACTTAGGCTATTTGAAAATAGCCTATATACAAGCTCACATTGTAGATCGTCTATTTTCAAAAGATTTTAATACATTTGATGCAAATTACCTTGTGAAACAGGACATTCTGCATATAGAGTACTTTTACTTTTGGTACTTTAAGTACATTTTGATACCGATACTTTTGTGCTTTTACTCAAGTACATTTTTAATTCCGGACTTTCACTTGCAACAGAGTATTTCTACATTGCAGTTTGATACTTATACTTAAGTAAAACATGTGAGTACTTATTATTATTATTGTAATAATGCACTGTTAAAATTATATATACTGTATATGTGTGTATATATATATATATATATATATATATATATATATATATATATATATATATATATATATATATATATATATATATATATATATATATATATAGTATACATGAAGTGTACATGAAGGCTGATCAATTGGAAATTGTGAGAAAGAAAAAGAAATGTGAAAATGAAATTTCCAATGATATATTTTTGTATCAGTTTTGTACATCGTATGGTGCGTGTAAGTGGGGTGGGTAAATGGCTATTTGAAAAATATTGGATGTGAAATGAAGGAGAAAAAAAGAGCTCAGTGGGAAAAAAATCGACAGTAGCATTGTTGATGCAGGCCTAGTTTCTATGCAATGGCAGAGATGAGCTGAAGATGATTGGCTCATAGGGTGCAGGGGTTAGCCAATAGAGACACCACATCATTGTCTCTGGAGTACACACTAACCAATAGCGGGTCTATTTGCTGAAGCACCCCCTGTTGCATGGTTTTAGAATACATTACTGATACTAGCGGGTCTACAGTGCGTTCAGATTACGACCTAAAAGACTCCGCTGCCACGAGGCCACAATAATGCTCAAACCCCATGGCAGATTTTCCTACTTTTTTTCCTACTTTCTTTTGTATAAGTTCACATTTGTCCGTACTGTAAATGGAGCATTTTGAAGTCCTGATGAAGTGTTGGGAGATGATTGGGTCAACTTGGCCATGCGTGGATGACATTGAGCCAGTGCGCAGTGAAATTTGATAGGATTATGCAGATGATCGAGCTATGGGATTTGGGCCCTGGGAGCAAAGTTTCTCCAACTCTATTACAGTAAATGTGTAAATCCATATTTGGGGAATTTGAAACCCAGTAATTGTCCTTGGAAAGCCATTAAGGAGGAAATAATATGTTATTAATTTGATGAATTCCATTATCTCATATTAACTATTCAAACATCATAATACGTGATTGGGCTAACTTTTGTTGGAAAGAAATTGAATTATTTAGGAAGATGAGGTGAATGCACCTCAGGCAATATTTGAATAATAACTGCTTTCAGGTAGCCCAGTTATAACTTCTTTATCGTTCCCACCAGTGATGTCTTGATACTTTGTCCGTTGGGTAGACAACTAGGAAAGTCAGATGATTAAGATATCCTACAAGTCTGTAGATTACTGCATGTGATTGCAACATTACCTCAACCCCCCATAGTCCCTGAAGTACAACGTCTTCTCATCAGCTACACAGTAAAATCCTCAGTGGTAGCTCATCCATTTGTAACTCAGAGAGGGTACAAATGGAACCAAATGGACCCGCAAGCGTCCATTTGGTTTCGTTTGTAACCTCTTGGAGTTAAATTAACACTGAGGTTTTTCCTGTGTCCAAAGCTATACTCCATATGACATGGTCCTTGTTAGTGTGGCTAGCGGTACTGTTTGTCACATGCCTGGTGAACACGTCTGGACTCAAACACCCGTTTTCCTTTTAATTGAGTTGTGGGGCTGGCTGCCATTCAGTGGACCGCCTCATACATGTCCACCATGCACAAGGCGCGTGTGTGTGTGTGTGTGTGTGTGTGTGTGTGTGTGTGTGTGTGTGTGTGTGTGTGTGTGTGTGTGTGTGTGTGTGTGTGTGTGTGTGTGTGTGTGTGTGTGTGTGTGTGTGTGTGTGTGTGTGTGTGTGTGTGTGTGTGTGTGTGTGTGTGTGTGTGTGTGTGTGTGTGTGTGCGCGCGTCCAGGAAGTTCCCCATACCAGAAGCTCTGACCTTTTCTTTTGTGGTGCAATCAAATGGGGTGGGTGGAGGGGGGCTGACTTGGTCCTGGGCTCTGAATAATTAATTCCTCCCCGCAGTAGGAGTGTTTGCCAAACAGTGGGGTCCTCTGCAGTTCACTTCTTCTGCACCACTGGCGCTGCTGCACCCTTGGGGAGAGAGAGACAAGTGTACGGCGGCGTAGCCCAATTTAGGCTTTGTCGTACGACGTTGTCGTAGCGACGCTTGTCATACGACGAAGTGTAATTAGGGAGACTTTAAGATGTGCCTTCTGTTTTCAGTTCAGAGAGAGAAAGAGAGAGAGAGAGAGAGAGAGGGACAGAGAGACAGACCTTGGGAAGCTTACATACTTGTTCCTCTTCTTACCTTCTCTACAGGGAAAGCAGAGACAACGGCACACACAAGAAGGTAGTGAGCAAGCTTTGCATAATGTTCGAGTCCCCCCCCCACCTTGCATGCTATTTAAAACAGCAGCTATATTTGTTGTCAACATTGGCTCCATTTTGCTTAAAATGAGACTCATTACGCTCTTTGTCAGTGATTAAGCTCCCATACGCGCGTGTGTGTGTGTGTGTGTGTGTGTGGGGGTGGGGGTGGGTGGGTGTGTGGGTGTGCGCGCACGCGTACATGTCCAATAAATTGCTGAATAACAGCGGTTTAAGGTGCCTGATATGGCTCCCATGAACCAGCAAAAGGTTCCGTTTGGTAGGCCTCATGCAACTTCTACCTCTTTCCTCTCTGCATCATGGTCGTAGCTCTGCACAGTCTTTCATCATGCGCAGAGGAATAATATATTGGAGGGAGCCGATCCTGCGCCAACCTCCATTGGCAGTGAGCTTGACAGCCACTTTGATCTCACTGTGACTAGCTGAGGCTTCAGGAGAAATTATCAATGAAGTGAGAGAGAGGGTGAGAGAGAGAGAGAGGGAGGGAAGGGGGTGTCACATTGGCCAATCATAGATATTTTATTATTCAGAGCCCTGGGCACCTGTAATTGTGTATACATGCACTGTGGATGCAAATTAAAATATGTCACAGTATTTATGAAAGTTGAGTTGAATCAGACAAAAAAACAGTGGCATATTGCATGCTTTTATGTGTCAACATTATTACCAAAGACCATGTGTAACTGCAGGCAAGGTGCTCCTCTCTAACACAGTGGAAATTATCTGTTTGTGTCAGGGGGGCAGTGTCGGACTTTCTTATTTTTTTGTAGTGGACCAAGAACCTCTGCTCAACTCTACATGAGGCCTTCATTATGGTCAACACAGTAAAAGTGTTACTTTAACTCTGAGAATACAAATGTAACCAAAGAGATCCGTAAGAGTCACATTTGTATACACAAAGTTACAAATGGATAACTTAGAAAAACGTAACAGACCAAAACGTTACAATTTAGTCAAATGTTTTCTTTATTGAGCAAGCAAAGACAGTGTGTGGGTGTCTATCCTTTTTATATGTTGCAGCTTCTCCACCAACGCACCTGTCGCTGAGCCTTTTTATCAGATGTGCAAAATACTTTGATTACAAATGGATATGTTTGTTCAGTGAGAATTTTACATTTTAGATACACATACTGTCAGTTAATGATCTGGCTGGAAAACTGCTTCTGAATATCAACCACAAGATTCTGTCATAAGAACACACTGATTAATTTTCACCAGCAAATTCTGGATGATCAAATGCGCTCCCGACACACAAATCAACAGCTGTTTCATCTGTTGGGTTTTTCATCATTGTGATGCAATGATGTCGAAACTCCGGTGAAATAATTTGTATTTACATCACAGAGACTTTCTTCCAGATCAGAGCAGTCAAGAGTAAATCTAATGCAGTGTATTTTGAAGTCATGGACACAGCTAGATGTTGTTAACATTTAATGTCATGTTCGGTGAACTCATTTTAAAAGTGGAACCAGGAAAGGCATCTGGAAATATCATGAAAACAAACCTAGTCTTAAGATGACAAACTCAACTCAATTCAACTTTATTGGCACATCACAGTGTACCTCAGGTACTTACCGCACCTTATGTCTCACCTCAGGTGCTATGTGCTAATATTAGGCATGTAACGATTTATCGTAAATCAATTTAAACCGATTCATTTTTTTATTTTTTATTAAATCGATTTAATAAAAAAATGTATCGCGATGTGAAAAAAAGAAAGATTTGGGCAGGTGGAAAACTAGTTAAACTTGCAGAGTGACGAGTACTTTACCTGGGTTACATCTTCTGATAGTTGTACTTGAATGTTGACATGAAATAATAATCCTGTTTAGTGTTTCGTTGGTGCAAGAGTGAAAAAATAGAAATACAGCATGTAGTGACGGCACTGATCACAACACACGTTGAAAGGCTAGGATAAAGATACCAAGGATTCGACAGTGATGTCACTGTTATGCAACACGGAAGTAGCACGGACATATGCCATATATATGTTCTAAGCTGGTTATAAAGAATACCAAGGATGTGTCAGTGATGTCACTGACATCTGAAAAGATGTGCAAAAGAATCTTTTTAAGAGAGTTTTCTGGGCCTAGGCCGTGGCGTCGCGGTCTAGGCACCCTTGGTTGAAATCCCTTAACAGACAGCGTGCCGCGGGTTCGCGTCCCGTTCCCGACGGCCTTTGCTGCGTGTCTTCCCCCATCTCTCTCCCCATTTCCTGTCAGACTACTTTCTCTGTCCCTCTCCAAATAAAGCAATAAAAGCCCCAAAAAAAATCTTAAAAAAAAAAAAAAGAGAGTTTTCTGTCATTTGCTACTGTATTGAAAAGAGGACAAGAGAAAACACAGTATTGTAAAAAAAAAAAAAAGAAAGAAAAAAAGACAGAGAGAGAGAAGAAAATACTGGACTTGTGTAAGAGAAATAATAATTTAAAAAAAAATCTGTCATTTGTCTGGAAATGTATTTTGTGTTTAAAAAATCGTGAAAAAACATATTGTGAACCTAATATCGTGATTGAGTGAATTGTTACATGCCTAGTTAATCTGTAGATCATTTGTTTGTTTCTTATTGATTGATCTCTCTTTCCCCTGCCCCCCCCCCTTCTTCTTTTATTTATGGAAATAACAAAACAATGGAGCTTGCACAAAAACAAATTTCACCCACAGTTTTACAGGTGTAAACCTGTGATGTGACAATAACATTTATTCTGGTTCTGATTCACAGGTTTAAAAATAGAAAAGAAAAAAGAAAAAGTGGGTGAAATTCTTTATCGTACAGACTCTATCATTGCAGTTTCAAGAAATGTGGAGAGAGAGAGAGAGAGAAAGAAACAGAAAAACAGGTAGAATATCAATAGGAGAAAGTATGAAATATACATACAGTATACGAAGAGTGCATGATATACGTATACATAAAGTGTACGGTTAAAAATAGCAGTGGGAGGAAGCAGTTAAATAGCAGCAGATGTTATGTACATACTGTAAGGTGCATGGTTACATTATTTTTTACTATGATAAAGTCATAGTAACAATAATAATACTACTACTTAGACTTTTCCGTGACATCTTAGAGTGGGGCTTTTAAATGTCATGTACTATCATTTTCTCTGACATTCCGATACAGGTTTTTTTTATCACTACATCCAGGAATATATACAACTTTCTATACCTACTGTAATGTCATGAAAGGTATTCACAATATGGATTCCTTCTGCATCAAAACAACAGCTGACTGACAGCTCGAGCTTCATATCTGCCACTGATAATGAACATTTTCTGCAGAAATACAGTGCCTAGTAGCTGCAAACTGATATACCGTAATGAATACACAAATAAATATTTCTCAGCTGCGAGCATTAATGTGCTGTTATGCCTGTAGGTAGAAAATGCATGCCCAGGGGGTATACAGATCAAATAAAATATATGAATTGTTTTCCAAGATAGGAATTCTGTAAATTCATATTCACTGACTGTTATATGATGAATTAAGGAATTTCTTAAATGCACACATACTGTAGGCATCCGCGTCAGAAAACACTTAATAGTGCAATAAAATGCTCAGGAATTTCTCTTGGTGACAGTGTGGTGAAGGTGCAGTACACATGACTAGTAGACATACACCAGAACCATGAAGATAGAAACAGACAAGAAATAAAAAATAAATAAACATTTATTACTGTGGAATAAATGGGTTAGTCCAGTAAGTGAAAAAGGATTCCAGCCATCGACAGCCGTATGGATTTAGCGTAATGTACTTATAAGCCTTACAAATGTTCAGCCTTTAAATGTCTGCACATTCACAGCGAGCCAAGCAGCATATAAAAAGAGTAAAACATCCCTCTTTTTTAAAAAAAAAGAAAAAGAGAACAAACCAAAACAATATGGTGCCTTTTATAAAAACTGTCGGAAACAAAATCTTCATTAAGTGTTTCTCTGCT